>NC_056729.1:1074384717-1074514717 GCF_019279795.1 Protopterus annectens | reverse complement strand
TAGAATTTCTTCCAGATGGTGGGACAGTCCATTCGCAGATAGAGCAGTTAATGAGGATGGAGACCGAGTATGCAATAGAGTTAGCAGCAGTCTTTATGAAGAGTGATGGCAAGTTGTCGACTGAAGGGGAACGTGGTTTAAGTCTTTGAAGAAGATTTTTAATGTATCCATTGGGGATTGGCCTAAGTGAGAAAGGGGAGCTATTTAGAAGGGATATGGTGGGAGGTGAGGGAAAGGAATGGTTGGCAGTTGACACAAGTTTCCTTATGGTATCAGTAAAGTAGTTACTGAAGATGAAAGCAGTTTCTTGGGGTGAATTATTAGGCTAGGTGTAGGGATTTGAGGGGTTACCAGGGCGAGAATTTGGTTGATTATATTCCAGAGTTTTTTGGGATTTTTAGGTTGTGTTGTAAGAGGTGTTTGGTAGAAGTTTTTTTTTGTTTGGTCAGTGTTAATGTGTTTTTTGGCCAGATTATGGAGTTCCTTATATTTCTGGTAGTGTGTGAGGGATTTGTTTTTTATCCAGAGTTTCCAAGCAGAATATCTATTTTGCATGAGGGACTGGGTAGACATGGTGAGCCAAGGTGAACAGCATGATTTGGCTCTAACAGTTCTGGGAGGGGCTAGAGAGTTTAGTGTGTTTAAGAAGATGGAGTTAAATTGGTGAACACCTTTATCAAGAGGAAGGTGAGAGAGGAAGGACCAGCCAATAGCAACAAGATAGTTATTAAAAGTCTCAGGGAAGAAGTTGGTTAATTTTCAGCATACTTTAAGTTTATTGGGTCTAGAGAAGTAGGGATACAATCTTTGGACTCAAATAGGAAAGTGATCACTAATTGTATCTGGCAGGGATTCAGGTGGGTGATGATAGAGGTGAAGATGGGAAACAAGAATCCAGTCTAAGGTAGAACTGGAGTTAGTGGGTTTGTGAAGAAAAGTGGGAGAGTAAATAAGTTGAGTATAGCCATAGAGGTGAATACTTGTGGTTGGGGAGTCAGAGGTGACGGCAAGCCAGTTAATATTAATGTCACCTAGAATGATAGCTTCATTAGGTACATTGTCAGCCATCCAGTGAAGAATCTATGCGGGTATGTTGTCTCTGGATGGTATATAGATAGATGCTATACTTAAGGTTTTATGGTTATTTAGTTTGCAATTAGCAATGATACGTTCAGCTGGGTGAAAAGAGGGAGAGGGTTGGTTAGGGGGTATAAGGTAAGGAGGTCAGAGTACATAATGGGTACACCTCCACCTTTCTTATGTATTCTAACTTGATGTAAAATATTGTAAACAGGGGGTAGAAATTCATTGTCTGTATTATGCAGTTTCAGCCATGTTTCTAGGAGTGAAATAATGTTAGGGGAGTGAGGAGAAATCCAGGAGTGAAATTCTGTTGACTTGTTAACAATGCTATGGATATTAATGAAATAGAAGAAGAGATGTTTGACATTAGAGATTGGTGCTTACAGTAAAGGGTAGACAGAGTAAGTTGTTGTGAGGGCCTGGGTTGGGCTGAATGTCAACAGAGAGTCAAAGAGTGTTGCAGAGGTGGAGTAAGAATGTTGTAGTAGGGTTTCTTTTTTTGGGGATAAACTCTTGGCTAAGCTTGTAAGGGCCCAGGGCCATTAGGCTAGTAGCCTCCTATGATCCTATGATCCTTAGAGAAATCATTATCAAAATGAACCCTGCACTTCAAATTCTGAATTTATTTATTCTCCAAGGCAGTCTTGAAAATTCTTTCCTTTTCTTGGGCAGATAAAAATTGCACAGTCACTGACCTAGGCAGCAACCAGATAATGGCAGGATAACAAAAGAGCACTACCCATGCTCTGTTTGTAGTTTCACTGCCAGATCTAACCCAAGAATTTCTGGAATCAAACCCTGCAGAAAGCACACCACATTCTAATATTCTATGCCTTCTTGCAGTACAAGAATATAAATAATGTTATATTGTGTGTCTTCCTTGATTATCCACATGGTGGTTAATAGACTGTCAAAAGTCAAAAAGGAAAGACACCTGGTGGTCACCCTCTGGAAATCTTTCTGAGAGGACTAAAGTAATATTTTGCTGCAGGTCTGTGTGCTCCCAATGACACCTGTAAATGTGGTTTTAATTTCTAGCAATAGATATTGCAGGCTTATTTGAAACAATTGTTTGAGAGTCTGAGTCAGCCTTTAGACTGAGTCCAAAACATTAATAGCTTCAGTAGTAGAACTACCAGGAATTGGCTTCTGGACTCCTTGCACCATGCATTAAAGGATAACAGCACCCTCAAAATTCTGACGTGGTTGGTCTTTTATGGCAGGTACGTTAGTCAGGCAGTTTCCAGATTTTTCTTTCGGTTTCCAGTCTGTCTCATAACAGGTATAAGATGTACTTATATATGTTATTCATAAAGGAAACATAAAAGACCACCAGACTAATCATATATATACTTGCCTGGAACTCTGTACAAACCACTTTCCTATTATGATCACTGAATCACAAGATCATCTAAGGCCTTCTTTGATGCAAATTATAGGTAAAGCACCTTACCACATCATTGCTAGCTACAGGTCCCCCACCATGCGCCAAAAGAAGCACACCACCTACCTGGACTTACTAGAGTCACTCACTATACAGCCAAACACCTTGGTCAAGGGAGATTTCAACTATCCTTCCATCAACTGGGCAACATACATGAGTAAAAAACATGCTCACTCTGAGTTTCCTGGACTTTGTTAATAGGAATTCCCTGGAACAGCTAGTCTGTACCCCCCACAGGGGGTTCAAATGTTCTAGACTTAGAACTTCCCAACAAGGGGTATCACTGCACTTCGCCCTGTGTGTTGCCCTCCCTGTTAAGGTCAGACCATAAAACCTGTCTATTTTGAAGTAACAATCAGACCTGATACCCCTACAGGAGCAAAAAACTGAAATATTTCTCCAAAGCAAACTACAGGTTAGTAGGCGATGGTATAAAAAGTTTCAAACCCCTGCCAACACAGCCAACAATGACTCCTATGCAGAGGAGTACACAAATGCCCTGTATAACTACCTACACAACTGTTTAGACTCAGCTGTACCTGACTGGATCAAAACCAGGTCCTCCCAAAAAACAGGTCACCCTGGTGGACCTCAAGTATAAAAAGGTTATATAACAAAAGGAAGAAACTGATGTCTAAGAACAAGAGGGAAGTTACTCAGCAGAAGAATAATACCCTCCACAGCTTGAACAAGCAAATCAGATATCTTGTAAAGTCCTCTAAAGATACCTCTAAAGATACATTAGCATCCCTAACTAAGGATAATCATAAACCATTCTTAGCTACATCCAAAATCTTAAAGGGAACGCCCAACTATATGCTGAACATATAGTGGATGGTACCTGCCCTCCTGAACCTGAGGAAATTGCCAACCTGCTAGCTAACAGATTTGGTGTAAACTTCACCCTCCTGTCCCTGCCAATCATACACCAAAGCATACTTGACACCAGTCCTCTACTTCATATCTCCAAAGAGCATGTCATATCCACTTTTTCCAAGGCCAAACACACGGCCCTTGTGGGACCAGTTAACATCACAGGCTACTAACTAAACAATCTAAAACAAGATCTACCAAAACCACTTGGCCTATCTTTAACCTCCGCCTGAACACTGGCTTTGTTCCAGTGGAGTGGAGACCTGCAACAGCAATCTTCTTGCACCTTTGCATGTGGGGTCCATCAACCAACCCTGGGAACTATTGACCCATAAGCCTAACCAGCATTATCTGCAAGGCCATGGAAAGAATCATCATGGGTCTTATCAACAATGACATAGGTGGCTTTTAAACTCTTGATCTGACCCGGTTTGGCTTTGTTAATGGTAGATTATGCTTATTGAACCTCATGGACTTCTTTGAGCATGTACCAAAGCCTGGATGAAGACATATATACTGCCTATCTTAACTTACCCAAGACATAGCCAAGGCTTTTGACACAATCCCCCACTCAGGTGTCACTGAGAAACTCTCACAGCTGGAGATTAACCCATACATCACTAGATGGTAGCCAACTGTCTCACTGATAAAATGCATGATGTCAGAGTTGGGGATTCCACCTCAACCCATAGACCAGTTACCAGTGGAGTACCACAAGGATCTGTGTTGGGCCCTGTACTGTTTGGAATCTATTTCTCAGAAGTTCAGGCAAAAGTAGATGGCCTGTGTCTTACCAGGTACACTGATAATTATAAACTGAGAGCAACCATTGAGTGCCCAAATTATGTTAACATATTGCAAAAGGGACTAACACAGACAAATGACTGGTGCCAAGTCAAGGACTAAAACTAAATACAGAAAAGTGCATTATTATCCCATCTGGAAAAGAGGAAGTCCCTGCAAATTACAATATTGATAGCACTCACTAAGCTCAAACCCAGTTTTGCAAGATTTGGGAACACAAGTTAATAGCAATCTAAATGTCAATCACCATGTGTCCACAGTGGTAAGGAAAGTCTTCTATACTGTGCATCTCAAAAGTAAGGGCATTGTATCCAAGACTAAGGATGTTATAACTCCTCTGTACTCGACCCTCATCAGACCACTAATAGAGTACAATGCTCCCTTCTGATGTACCTCACCAGACACCTGCAGCAGCTGGGGAGACCACAGAGGTTTCTCACCAAGAAAATTCAGAGCCACAAAACATAACATGTATGGAAAGACTCAAAGCCCTGTCACAGTACTCTGTATCTAAAGGCTGTTGAGAGGCGAATTTTGCCTGGCCTACATAGCAGTCTATGACTCTGCCCTAATGGAAATGCTGCATCTCCAATGGGACAAAATTCACTTGCTCCCGAGATCTCAACCTAGCCTGTGACATTAACAGGACATGCTGGTGAGACAGATATATCTCCCAGAGATTGCCACTCATCTTGAATAAACTCCTAATTCATGTGAAGCAGAGCTCCTCAATGACCCTATTCATTCACAGCCTAGACAACTGGATGGGAGACTATAAATTTGCCCCAGTGGTGTCACCCTCATACACAGGGGCATTCAGTGCTGATCATATAGTCAATCTGTGTATAATGACTATCTAACCAAGGTCAATTAGGGAACATGAATATAATATAGCTAGGCTTGTAAAGGTCCTTGGGCCATTAGCCTAGTAACCTCCTATGAACCTATATGGCAATACAGGACAAAGTATATATCATCACAGAACAAGTGTTTGGAAATAGAAAACATATATTTAAAAAATAATAATTGATCTTTATTGATGCAACACAAGCTTTTGCCCGTCCCAAGCAATTCTTTGTTAATGCACAACACATGCTTTGCAGGGCTGAAACTATCCTCTTCCAATGCTAAAGAAGCACTTGCAAGTAGTAATACAAGTCTCTATCAATGCATAAACACTTTATCAAAGCAACAGCAAGTCTTTTTCAATGTTCCTCAATTCTTCATTATCAAAAACATCTTTGCCCACATGTAAAGAAACTTTTTATTGACTATATAATACTTTTCTTCTGATTCTAAACCAGCTAGCAAGTGTACAGCAAAATCTACAGTGATACCTCATAGTGTTTTATTAATTCCACACAAAATTTTGTCAGTAAAGAAACAAGCACTTATCAATGTCAGTCAAGTTTTCAGTGATGCCAAACACATCTTCACTTATGTTAGAGAATGAATTGTTAAGCTAAATTGGCTTTCCTCAATTGCTCGGTATTTGTTCTTCTTTGGCAAGGACTTATTGCTTTGACAAAGACTTGTTTAACTGAACAAACCTTCTTGATACAAAATTATACAATAAAAGGATCATTAGTATTCAGAAGTAAACATGCTGAGTGAACAGCCCAAACAGCATGCCCACTGTCAATCAAGTATATACCATTAGAAAGAAGTCCAGCCACTGAAGTACCATTGAGCAGCCTCTATAAAGCAACCCTAGGTTTTGAAGAGTTTTTTTTATGCAATTTTCTATATGCAGATTGAATTTAAGGTTATCCTCCACTATCATCCCTAATCATTTACTATGAGTAATGACTTCAATGGTAGTATTATGAAGAGAGGAGAATTAAAATTTAGTTTTTGCATGGGAGAGGGATTTTGAGAAAAAAAAATGTAGTTTTTTTTAGGATTGAGCATGAGCTGTGAGTTACAAAGCCATGTTTGAGTTTCTGTTTAAGCTTACTCAGTGTTTTTTTTTTTTTTTGCAAGTATGCCAGCCTGTCAGATGTGCAAATGAGTGTGGAGTCATCTGTGTACTGTATTAGTGATTTTGTTGTGTGGATGTGTCAAGGATGTTAGTAAAATGTTAAAGAGGAGGGGAACAAGGACAGAGCCTTGTGGTACGCTGGCGGTGACTAGAAGGTATGGAGGGAGGGTGGAGTGCCATTTTACTGATGGATACAAATTGGATAGGCAGTTTTTGAACAATAGAGTGGTAGGATGAGTGAGATCTAATGAGGGCATTCAAAGCAGACGTTTGCTTTGACACATTGTGTCAAAGGCTTTAGACAAGTCTAGAAATAAGGAAGAGACTAGTTTGCCGTTATCTCTAACTTTATTAACATATTAATATAGGACAGAAGTGCAGTGTTAGTACTAAGGGAAGGGCAGACGTATTGTTGTGTGGGAGATGGAATTCGTCCTGCAGGAGATAGTTTAGCAACTGTTTCTGAATACATTTTTCAAGCATTTTGGAGAGGAAGGATAAGATAGCCATAGGTATAAAGTTAGTAATGTCAGTAGAATTTCTTCATTTCTGCAGAGATATGTGCGACTTTTTCAGAGACGGGCAATGTGGAATTCTTGGACTGCCCTATTTATAAGGATTGAAACAGGGTAGGCAATGTTATTGGCTGCTATTTTAAGGTACTCACTTGGAAGGTTATCAGCTGAAGTTTGACTTTGCTTAAGGGTACTTTTATATAGGATGTGGGCACAGATTTGATGGTGAAAGTGGACATGGTGATACATGGCTGTTGGGAAGGTTTAGGATTAGATGTTAGGGAATCCTTGGTTAGAGATGCTATATTATATATGAACTAAGAGCTGAACTGTATTGTGATTTCAAGTAATAAGTTATTGGGAGAGGGGTTAAGGTTGAATTAATGGCCAGGATGTATGGCTTAATAATGCTGTAAAGAATGCCTTTAAAGAATTGTTTAGGGTTGTGTTTACTATTATTCTGAAAGTTATTATAGTATCATTTTTTGTCTTTATTAATTTGCTTTTTAGTACAACTGCAAATTATTCTGAAATTTTCAAGTATTGTGATGTTTTATATTTTTGCCATCCTTTCCATGTGTTTTGTCTATCCTGCATTAGCATTCTACTCTTTGTTGGAAATAACCTTATTTTGGATATTTATACATATGGGCAATTGCCTCTTCTGCTTTCATAATCCCCAGGATTCACAAATCCTCCGTGTAAGACTAAATAAGTCTTACTCGGAAACTGCAGTTGACAGGTATGACGTCAGCGTGCCATGCATATTCATGAGGGCATGCTGACTCCACTCCAAGTCTAACATGGATCATGCAGGAAGGCAGGGGGCGTGTCTGACTGCCGAGCAGTCCAAAGGTCCACGCCCCTGCAAGTGTCTGAATTGTGAAAGGTCAACACACATGAGCGAGTCCACTCAAATGTCTACATACCCAACACTACACTCCCTCACATTGTAAATCCCCAGTACAGTTATAAAATGTAAAACTTTTAATTTTTTTTATAATTCCTGATATAGCTGCCCGTATTTGCACGTGTTTGCGCGGGTGTGCCCATTGCTTAGCTGCAGTTAGCAATTTCAACACTGAAGAGCATAATAACAAATGTTTATGCAAATTAAGCCAAATAACAATAGCGTAGTGGTAGAGCCTTCACACAAAGAGGAGGCATTCATGGTTCGAGTCCCACCACTCCCCTTTCTATTTTATGTTTTGAATTAGTATATAAAATAATTCCTGACATATATGAATAAAATTTTACTAAAAAGTAGTGAAATGGCCTATGTATCAGTGAAACCCAAAAAAATGAACCACAAGCCAATAAAAAACACAACCAAGGCGGTGATGAACAGAATCAGGCAACTGGATACTGAAAACCTTTGTTTAATCCCAGAAATAGTTAAACGAATAAAAACAGACAAAATCCACTCCAATAACGTTAAGTGCGCTTTCACTTTGCCAAATACAAAGCTTCATCGGAACAATGATCTTGAAAAACTAAGGTGCTTAAATATACTATGCTATAGTATATTAATTGAATAATTACTTAATTTTCTTAGAAGATTGAAGTTTCTTAAAATGACAGTCCTTATTATATATATATATATATATATATATATATATATATATATATATATATAGCCACGCTATGAAATATTAAAAACAGTCAACAGTCAACGCAACAATACCAACATCCATTAGTGTAATAAATGTTAAAAATGACACATAAAATTTTACTAAAAAGCATTGAAATGGCCTATGTATCAGTGAACAAAATGTATATATATAAATATAAGAAGGATCTTGACATATAATTGCCTGTAGCTAAGCAGCGCTATATCCAGCGCAATATAGTTGCCCGTAGTTAAGCAGCACTTTACCCAGCGCAATATAGTTGCCCGTAGTTAAGCAGCACTTTACCCAGCGCAATGTAGTTGCCCCTAGTTAAGCAGCACTTTATCCAGTGCAATGTAGTTGCCCGTAGTTAAGCAGTGCTTTACCCAGCGCAATAGGTTTGCACAGAGCTGTGCACCATGCTAACCAGCGCACCATAGGGCAACCTGGAGCAACGTAGAGCAGAGTTGCCTAAACACAGCCACACCCCCTAGCCTGTCTGGACAGTCGTAAAATAAAAAGCAATGACAAGGTTCAAACTCGGGACACTGTGCACCATAATCAAAGTACTGAACCACTAAGACATGACAGCTTAGGATAAACATTCACTGTTAACATACATATACTTATAAATGGTAGAGTAACCATTGCTAAGCAGGTCTGTAGTCAGCCGAGAATTTGTAAAAACGGCCAATCACAAAAAAGTGCATGAAATGCGGCATATTTAAGCTCCATAGGCGGGAATACTTGCCATAACTGATTGTAGCTCCCATCTGCATTTAGAATGGCTGGTGCTGGAGAGGGTACTCGCTTTCGAGCACAAAGCTAGGGCATCGAGGAGTCAAAATACATGGTTTGGCTCCTTGTCCACCATCATGAGTCAAGACTCCTGCAGGGCCAGTTCAAAGGGATGGAGTACAAAGCAGAGGCTTGGAACCGGTTAGCTCATGATCTCACCAGTGCCACAGGCGTCCCTCGGACTGGTGAGTAGGTCCGTCACCACCATGCAGACCTGAAGAGATGGAAGCAGGACCTACTAAACCAATGGATACAGGAGGCCCGTGACATGCAAGATACCCCACTACTGAGTAGGTAGCCATGTAATGCATTAAGTAAGACATGCTAATTTAGTCTATATAATGGATAGGTATGTCTCAATATGCCTTCATTTACTTCACAGCTGCAGGTGTCCATGCTGCAAATCAGCAAGCCTATGCATACAGGCTGCTAAGGCTGTGCCACTAGGCAGGTTAGTAATTATTCTGCATGTATTGTTATATAAAATAGGTGAGAGAGCCTGAAAAAAAGTGTTGTAGCCCAATAATACAGCCATAAAATGCCCTGAATAGTTCCTCTGTATGTACTGTTATATAAAATAAGTCAGAGAGCCAGAAAAAGATTGTAGTAACCCATTAATAAAGGTAAAATAAGTCTGGAATAATATCTCTGCATGTACTGTCATATAAAATAAGTGAGTGAGCCTGAAAAAGGCTGTTGTAACCTATTAATAAAGGTATAATATGTCTTGAATAAGTCTTCCGTATGCACTGTAATATCAAATAAAGGAGAGAGCCTGTAGAAAAGTGTGTAATGTAATTAATAAAGGTATAATACTTGGAGTGTGTCTGTGTCACTTACTTTGAAATGTAGTTGTACCCTTGCATTATATAAATAGTACTGTTGTATGTGATGTCAACCCACAGTTGGGCAGTCCCATATAAAGTGGATGAAGGAAGTGCCAGTAGCTGTGAAGCATACATACAGTCCTCAACAGTCGGTTAATGGCTGGCATGCATAGGTAAATCTGGTACATGAGTAGCTTGTTAATGTGCTCCCCAGAAATGTGAGTGTGCTACATGAAATGTAGGGTTCTGTAGAAATGTTACTGAAAATGTCACATGAACACATCCAGATATGTAGATATAT
Organism: Protopterus annectens; assembly: GCF_019279795.1. Classification (NCBI taxonomy): domain Eukaryota; kingdom Metazoa; phylum Chordata; order Ceratodontiformes; family Protopteridae; genus Protopterus; species Protopterus annectens. The sequence continues at coordinate 1,074,504,481 of NC_056729.1, read as the reverse complement.
AAATATAAATAAAATATATAACTATGTAGCAGTAACATCTGCATCTCGGACAGTTAGTATGTCAAATATAGGTCAGGTATATAATGAACTAGACAAACCCATTACACAACCTAATGCATGTTGCCTAGTGTAATAATACATGTAGGGGATATACACCTGCAGTCAATAGGAATGTAGTGTAGACTAAAAGTACTTATAAGATGTTAATGGAGGTTTCTTTTTACACCCTACTGTATGTGCATAAACAATGCAATTCCACACCTCAATGGGTATGTCTAATCTCAAAACATTTGTTGGGACATATGTCCTATTGTTCTATAAATATCTGCATTTACTTTGATGCATGTGCCCTGTTCAAACACCACATTCTTGGTGGCCTGTTGCCACCAATCATCCCTGCATGCTGTTGTAATGTCCACTGTCGTTCAGTATATGGATGTGTTATTGCTGTTCGACTGTTGGAACCCTGGTGTGTTGGGTTAATGGGAATATTATTGCATGCTGTTACAACTAATTTGGAATGCTGTTGTCTATATTGTAATTAAACACACCTAATCACAGAACTTATGGGAAGGCCGGTCCCAGCGGACCCACCTGTCCCTCCTCAGCAGGCACCAGCAGGTCAGGTGCCCAGCCCGGGCTCCCCTCCTCCATTGGTCCTGTGCCACCTTTGGGTGGAAGCGCTGCAGGGGATGGGGCTCATCCCCCCTGTGCAAGTGTGGGTGGAGGAGGGCCACCTGTCACCCTCCGAAGGGTCCGGGCTGTAGTGCGTAGGGAGATCCAGCATTCAGTCGCTGATCCCCTATGCCAGCTCGAGGCGAGTGTGACGTGACTCACAGGTGAGCCTGCCCCTCCTACGCAGCCCCCAGCACAGCCACCCTCGGGGCTGTGAAGGTGCAGTGGTGACTGCCCATGGGTGGGGATCTCAGTTCCACTGTTACCATCTGTGGTCTCATGGGCTTGCAATTTCCAAACATCCTTCCCCATTAATTGTGTTCACCCACCCCATGTGTCATACTCTGCCCCTGTATGGGTCTTGTTTGTCTTGTCTATTTACCTCCCCAACCTACCTCCCCAGATATACCTACTTCCTCTACCTCACATTCCACTCTCACCTGAAAAAAAAAGGGCAATCTGTCCCCACAACAAAATTACGCCCCATACATAGCTGCCCATTTCGCACACATGTACACTGGACATGTAAACTGGTAATTATAATTGGCAGTACAGCATACTTTGCTGTCCTCCCCCCTCTCTCAGGGGTGGAAGGTTTCAAATTTCACTCCAAATTTCTAACATATGCACAGCTGTTGCTGGTAAAGAGGATGGGCAGCTATGGACATTCCCTACACCTGTCCTGCACATCCCAAGTGGGTTTCTCTACTGTCTTTCCCTCTTTGTGCCCCCTTTTTCACCACTTTCCTATCTCCCCATTTTCTTTTCTTTCAAAGAAATTAGCACGGGGGTTAGTGGGAGTAAGCACTTTTAAGCAGTAGTTAGCGAGTTTGAGCAAGTGTGCACATATGTGCACTTAGCTAAGCATCGCGCAAACTCACGCAGACTCACTTACAACTGCTTAAAAGTGCCTTAGTCACTCTGTATGTCAGGGCCCTTGTTCTGCTTAGCAGCAAAATAAAAGACCTCTGTCAGTCTCGAACCCCAGACCTTGGACACACTAGACTGCATGAAGTACCACTAAGCCACAGCAGATATACAAAAACTTGTTGCTGAAATAAATATATCATGCAATAGAATGAGTGAATGTAAAGGAAAATAGGAATAACACAAAGCTTGTTCTGTGGATCTTTACCAGCAATTGTTGTGGAATTGCATTACATGACTGTGATAAGAGAAGCAGCCATTCTAGCAGCAAATAATGTTATAAAGGCACTTTACAACCCCCACACAGTATCATAGCAGGACAAACACTGGCATATCTGATTAGGGCAGAGGCAATACTTCCTAACTGTCACTACTTTTCAGGGATGTCCCTGATTGTGAAACATATTTTAGCTGTGTCCCTCTGAATCCCTCTGAAAAGTACTGACGTTAGTCAGAAAGGTACGGTATTACACAATAAATAATGACGATAATAACAGTAGACACCGCTTGTACTTCATAAAAGGTGTAGTAATCCATATGCACTGCTTCACTCAAGTCTACACTTACTGTCTCTATTATTTGGAAGGTGTACCTCACTTTTAACTACCTATCCCTGATTCCATGCAAATATGTATCTGAGTGTTTCATAGGCCTGGCAGAGGCACAAACACACAGGCATATCAGATTTTCTGCTGTTACACACTCTGCAAATAGCTTTGAGAGGACGTCCACAAGCATACCCTTATGTAGGAGTACAACACAGAAATACCAAAGGATGTAGCCATGTACTGGTAGCAACTGACTGTAACAATGCCATTGTACCAGTGCTGAAAACACCTGTGGGTTGCACAGACAAAGAAAAACAGGCTAACATCTGGCTACCATCTGGATAGGTTCACAGTTGGGAACTATGCAGACAGACCACCTGCCTTGATAAACTAACAGGTACACACCAATCCTTTAAGTTCAGTAAGATAACATTCACACAATAATACATAATGCTCTCTGTATGTCTGCACCCCCCCCCCCAAATTTTAAATATACATGTGTGTTTAGGGTCTACCAAGGATGTAGGTAGGCATACTCAGTACTGGAATTGTCCAGTTTTCCTGAGAATCCTGTGCTAATGTCAACAATAAAAAACACAAACCTTGCAGAAGTGAGTACATTAATATGCACAGTATAACAGTTCACAAACAGTTCATGTGCCAAAAGAATACTTCTCAATAACTACTTTTGTATGGCAGTTAATTATATAAATAGAAAATAAACTACATAATCACATATATCTTGTGTAAGCATTTGTAGGGGTGAGTTAAACTTTACACTGATAGCTCTGTACTGGAAGTGGCAACAGTCAGGTCTGAGTACAACATGTACATCACTGTCTACACCTCTAGCTTCAGATATAAGAAGTATACCAACCTTCTGACTTAAACAACAGTGTCCACAGCAACAAGCATGGGCCCCATTCTGGAAATCTGAAAGGGCTATGCCTACATAACTTAGCAATTTATAGCATTGGGTTGCTATGACAGTGAGTACTGCAATTACCACACAGCAGGCTGTATGCATTTACCAAATGCTGGGCACCAATTGGTGCAGAGGGCATCACATGCACATGTGCAGATACCTATAAAAGCAGACTGTACTTGCTATCCCCATATGAAATCATTACATTGCATGTGTTATAGCATCTGTAAACCAAGAGAGGAGTAAAAAAAATTATTACTTAATAAAACAAAAATTTAATTAAGTAAAACAAATTTACTGAATTAGTAACCAAAAATATTAATTAAGTAAAAAAAAAACGTAATTGATAACCAAAAAAAAAATTAAGTAAAAGCCAACTTTACTTAATTAATACCAAAAAAAAATTGTCAAAACATACACAGACGGACCTGAAAGTGACAAACAGGTATGTAACGAATATGTGGTTACCGGCAAGTAGTAGATGTTTATGAAGAGTACTGTGCATACTTTGAAACATGCATATGTGGCAGCAGTAGGTATGTATGCACTGATGCCATGCATAACTACTGCCATGAACAAATTAGTATGTAGCTGTGTGCAGTGGGACATAACTGTGACATATGTAGCTCAGCATTAAATGTCAAACACCTGATCATGTTATCTATGTTCTGTACAGTACTGTGTATAATGGCTGTTTGGGGGAGTAGTGCAAACAGCTATATAAACCTGGATGTGACAGAGTAACACATGCATGATAGTCATATAATGTGTAGCTTAGCATTGCCAACTGCTGTACCAGGCTAGTATAGTAATGTAGCATTAGCAGCTATAAATACTCTCTGTAATATTACTGTTATGCACACATGTGACAACTGTTCATATTGTAGCAGGGCCCAACAGGTCATCCATGAGGTCTACGGTTTTACAACAGTGTGGACCTTGTGTGTGTATGGCACACACATATGGAGAGATATTTATGTGTCAGATATATTAGCATTTTAACATGTGCATAGAGCAAGGGACATACTGCAACTGTTTGTGAAGGGTGGACATATATATGTTGGTGAAGGTTGTTATGTGCATATTTTTATGTAGGTTGTAATGTGTGGCAAGCAAGACAGCATATAGTGCTGGTATATGACATGTGGTGTTTAAATGCTGTGGGTATGATTTGTTAGGTTTTTAGTCTTCCAGACAGGGAGTCCTGCTAAAGATACATGGGCTGAGAATACCTTCAATGCATTCTGCACAAGACTGTACAATATTATTACATAACTGTTTCCCTCTCAACCTTTGCATAATTGATATTCTCACCATGAAAGGTGGACTGTATATGCGCCTATATGTAAATCTATGTGTACACCAATGGATGTTTATATGTACGCTCAAGCTCAATGTTGTAAATGTATTGCCATCCCTTTTGTTAAAAACCCTGTACCCATGAACTACCACATAGGTAGTAGTCTACTCAACACCAAAAGTGTGATAAGAGACCACAGGACACAGGTGGACAGTAGTGTCCCTTTTGATAATCATGGTACCACACTAGTCATGTAAACTGTGTACGGTCCACATGTCATCAGAAAAGGTGTGCCATCCATGGAAAAAGAGGTCAGTGTTCCACTCTACTCATCAGTCATAAAACCCATCATAGAGTACAATGGCTCTTTTGATATGTACCTCAGAAGACATCTACAGCAACTGTAGACGCCAGGCACATACCTCACAAAGAGTATTACCAGACTCAAACAGATGCCCTATGCAGACTGTCTTACAAAACCACAGCTACACTGTGTTGCATACCGCCTACCCAGAGGCAACCTCTGCCTAACATGCAAAGCTATGCCAAACCCACAGGTGTTGGACATGCTCCATGTAAACAGATCAAAATCCCTACAAGCTTCACACTGTACTGATCTAAATGTTGTAACGTCAAAAAGCAGAACATGCTGGAGTGGTACATTCTCATCTCAGACACATACCATTATCTGGAACTAACTACCTATCAATAGCAAAGAAAGGTCCTCATTAGCAGTCATCATGAATAAATCATGATGATTGGATGTGAGATAGGAAATACAACCCGAGAATCACCTCTGTGGCTCTGCATGACAGGGGCACATGAACTTAAATTACATGGGTGTTGAAGGGCAGGGTACCATATGGATAGGCTTCTATAGGCCCTACGGCTAATAGCCTATTAGCTACCTAGGACCCGATACACACACGCATGTACTTGTTGCATTAATTGCTATGTGAGGTTGACTGAGTGTGATGGTGAATGTGTAGGTGAATGTGCCAACGTTGTGTATATGTGTGATAGCCTAGTGGGAAGCTGTTTATATCATGGTATGTAGTGTTCTAGCTCTGATCCCCACAAAAGATATGTATGCTATTGCTAGGCAGGAAAAGCAGTATGGCATACAGTGTTACGTAGTCCCATGGTGTTGACTGGAGTGTGCCATTGTAGGCTAAAACAGTACATGTATGCTTATTGATTGTTAACACTAGTGAATACAAATCCCATATGAACTGTAGTATTACCTGAAGCTGTAGGCTTAAACAGCACAGTATGGTGTATATCCACATTGCTTATAAACACTGTTTTGTTTGTTACCTGTAGTCCTCACACATTACATACCTCAGGCATAAGGTTTTGTAAGTTCTGACACACAGTACTGTATGGTACACAGGTAAAACTCATCTGGGTTGCCATACCTTTGTGTCTTGTAGGTTTGTCTGATGTGTGTGTGGATATGCCTGTAACATGGCCTCGGTTGTATGTGTGTTACAGGATATAAGTGCATACCTAGCAACATGTATAGTGTAGTACAGCAGTATGCCACCTATATTGATGAATGTGCACATATGTTACTTAGGGGTTTGCTATCAACAAGTAGTGTGCTGTACTGGTAGTACTGTAACTGTACTTTACAATCATTTCAATGGATGACATATTTCTGTATGCATTAGCTTCATATATACCTCCTGTGGCTAGGTGGTGTATTGTGTCACATACAGTGTGCCATGTACTGTTGTATAGTCTTACATACTGGTTTCACATTGTTGCTGTGCAGAACATGGTTTAATATATAGAACGCGCCAGGCACTGTCAGGCAGTTGTGGGCTGAGCACTGATATGTGGTATTAAAAGTGTGTATCTACTGACAGCCAATAGGTTGCTATATATGGCATTTCATTGATATCTGTACTTTAGAATGTTAAGTGTGCACATGACTTGCTCACAATTATTGTTTTGTTGTCTTCCAGGGACATGTCTCACCATCGCAACCCTGCGTATTCCCCTGAAGAGGAGGACATCATAATTTCCACCCTAGTAAAACATCACACCCTGCTGTTCTCCAGAACCAGCCAGGACCAGCATGGACGCACTGCCCTGTGGCAAGATGTTGTCCATTGGGTTAATGACGTAGGCATGCATAACCGGACTTATGAGCAGGTACGCCATCACTGCAGTGATTTAATTAGACATGTCCGGCAGCATGCCTCCGATGTCCTCAGACAACAGCTTGCCACAGGTGGTGGTGCAGCATTACAGCCGCTCCTCACCAGAGTGGAAGAGCTGCTACTACTGTTAGCTCGATTGTTAGAACATGCATATGTCAGATGTGTACTGTGTATTTAGAAGATGTGGAGACTGGTGTTGTGCAATACTGATAATTTGGAACATAATCTGTATGCCTGTGACTGTCCACCATTGTACTACTGTAAAATTGAAAACTCACAGCAGCAATGCCACAGTTGTTGACACTGACAAACTGTCTCATATCCTTGTAGGTCCCTCTGGTGTGACAGCAAGACAGCAGACCCATGCTGGTGAGTGTTCTACATTTAATACAGCAAACAACATGTGCATGTCAAAGGTGAGTTGTAGGCCATATACACATGTAAAACACCTACACATAATGCATGATCTGCATGCTTTCTGTTGGACTATGCACATCCCAGTAACATGAGTAGCTGCCTCAAACACATGCAATACACAGAGCATCCCAAACAATTGTGGTACACTGTAGTGGACATTGTATAGGCAGAGTCAATACACATGCACACAACATACACCACTTTGTCATACGCAGTACATGTTAATATGATACATATGGCGTATTCAGACACCTGCTGTAAGGTCAGACTCCAGTATCCCAAATGTCAGGCACACAGCACACATACTATACCTGAGGGATAGAGGCCTATCATGGGGCGGTGCAACACTCTTCAACACACAACACATTCATGTTTGGCAATGCTCCCTATTGAACACCTTACATACCCATGTAACAACTGCCTGTGAAATGGTTAATGTAGCCACAGTGCTGCAGTTCAGCTACAGCAAGATAGTTGCCAGTGTGGCACACATTAGTGGCCTTGAGTGACCACATGATGCTGCTTGATGATGGCTCATGGTACTACACTACACCCAGTTACAGTAACTACAGTTACTACACATAGCATTCATTGCTATAAACCTGACAGTTGTGTGCATCCAGCCATGGTATGTATACCTGTGAGTGATGGTGCACAGGACATTGAAAAGCGTTTAATACTTGCACAGCAATGTTGTATCCATGTACACATTGTGTTATAGGGTAAGGCCAATCACTGAACAACACACATGCATCAAAGACATGTATACTGTTATTAACAAGGACTCTCTACACTCGCACTGCATGTTGTTGAGCAACACACATCCTGCATGCTGACATGTGTGATAGGACTCTTTGGCTTGTGATACTGTACTCCACCATCAATCACTAATGAGTATGTTCTGGATTGCTGTGTGTGTGTGTGTGTGTGTGTGTGTGTGTGTGTGTGTGTGTGTGTGTGTGTGTGTGTGTGTGTGTGTGTGTGTGGTATGTGTGTGTGTGTGCGTGTGTGCATATGTGTGTGTGTATGTGTGTGTGTGTGTGTACTTTAGTGAGTAGTGTATTTGTGTTCATGTGTTCATGTGTGCATGTGTTCATGAGTTCATGTGTGCATGTGTGCATGTGTTCATGTGTGCATGTGTGCATGTGTGCATGTGTTCATGTGTTCATGTGTGCATGTGTGCTAACATCATGTACAGATTGTAAAGTGTGTTTCCTGTCTTCCTCTCACAGGTGCTGAGGTTGTGTTGGTTGAGTGCAGCAGGGAACCTGAAGTCACTGGCAGAAATAGTGGAAATGATGATAGATGTGGTGTGATACAGGCAAGTTTGACAGGGTCTGTCGTTAGGCTGCCAATCAACAGTACACAGCTTTCCACCCCATCTATGCGCACATTCATACTGTCAATACATCCCTCATCACCAATGGCCTTAGCTGAGGGACAGCATAGAGTAGGCATTGACCAGTATAATGTGGTATCTATGGCACATGCATCCCCTCACAGCAGCCATAACCAGATTCCTGGAACGGTACCACATAGGCAGATTTCCAGGGGTTCTCATGGGAGCACTGCTGGTCATAATGCCCCTGGCAGATGTGCCCCCACAGGTCTTACAACCTCAGGTATGTTCCAGGCTGTAATGCAGGTACAGGCATGTATGGAACGGTACACCAGACAGAGACTAAGGGCACAGAGGGCCCATAACACTGCTATCAATGACAGTATCCGTGACCTTGTAGGTGCCATCCGTAATTACACCGAGGTCATTGATAGACGTTGGGGGGAGACATTAGATGTCCTCCGCAATGTCATGTCCATGTGCCAGGACAGTGCAGGATGGCTGAGATGTCGACGTGGATGTATGCCAGCAACATCATCAGCTGGCAGTCATCGCAGATGACACACAAGTCACAGCTGCTCTCGTAGTGGCAGTGCCAGCCCCAGCAATGTTGGGGCTGGGCTGTCAATAGACCATCATAGAAGACCACGTGCACATGGCTCTGACCAGTCCCAGCAGGGACATGGCTCCAGTCGATATCCCTCTGCCTCTGATGATAGTACCCAGTCTGGCTTAGTACCCGATACTGTCCGTGGCATCCCTGCCAGGCACAGGTACTGTGTCCATGGCCAGAGACGGTGATCTGTACATCCTGGAAGGTACAGTCTGTGGCTGTCCCACAACCTCCCATACATGGCAGCCACATGGTGGATCTGTGTGCATGCAGACACACACACATAAATCAAACACCTAGAGCTAACACATACACACACACACATTACATCAACATTGACCCAAGCTGTACTGTTGTCCCACACACACACACACACACACACACACACACACAAACGCACATACATGTCGATTGGATGGGTCAATGTCGGGCTCTGGCAAACCAACAACACACCCTGTGCATATGATGAAACTGTGCCACCTCCTGTCACCTGTAACATTGATGCAGGAACAGGCTAACATGGTGCTGATGCACAGGGTGACTTTATAGCAGTGTAGCAATTTTAGCATGTTGTCAACAGTAAAGTCTAATGATATCCTTGTAGGTATATCTGAGCAGGCATGATGCATTAAATCTATGATTATCAATGTAGTATTGTTTTCACCAGTGTTAATTCCAAAAATGTATTGTCCGCCCATGTGCCACTTGGCTGATGTGTGTAGTTTTGGCAGCATGTGTTGGTGAGTGGACAGTATGTGTGTGATGTGTGCAGTACAGATTTGCATGTGTTCATTTGTGAACATGGTGGAGGTGCATTGTCTGCATGTACGTGCATAGTGGACACATGGGAAGGGTGCTATGCCCTGTATTACACAATGTTAACACTTCATAGTTTCTATTGGTGGCCAGTATGCATTTTACTACACATATGTTTTAACTTGGGTACACATGTGTGTATGACATGGTTTGACACTATGCTGTGGGTGATACTGTTACTATCTGTCATTGGTTTGCATTCTGGTAGTATACACAACCTCAACAGCCTGACTATAACCAATCGTTAGATGATGTCTTGACAACTGACACACAGATGTAGGAAACTCAGTAGCATTTTGATCCTTCTGGTACTATACTTTACCAGTAACCAGTGGTATTGACCGCCACCCATTCCTGGGACCACTCCTGTTTGGCATATAGCCCTCTTAGGTACAAGCAAACACACTAGGGATATGTCGGTCCACATCTGGAAATGCATACAGTGGCCTACAATGCATTCTCTGGATGAGACACTTATCCTCCATAAGGGTATCATACAGACAGATACCTGTTGTCCAACCCATGCTGTAAATCTATAAGCCAACTATAGCATAGTCATCCACATTTATTAAACATAGTATCCCAACAGTACCACATAGGTAGTAGCCCCCAACATGTAGAACGGGTACTGATGTGTACATACAGCCAAGTGTTATGTCATCTGTCCTTTGGTATTCACATTTCCAAAGGTATTCTGAAGTCCCTTGGTGTATCACATAAGTAATAAGGGGTCTGTATGGATATCCACAAAGTTGTACACCTATAATGAATGTCCATTATTGACAGACTTTGTTGTGTTTGAACATGTCTGAAATATACCCCAGGCTTGAACCCTCACTCACACTATTCTATAGAAACTGTCATGGGTGTTTGTGACACAGATGCCTAGGCCACAGATCACTACAGTGGCTGGCCTTGTCACAAACATACATATGTGACCTAAGGTCTGAGAAGCAGCAGCACAATCTGTCAAAGGTAATAGATGTATTCATGTAGAAAACAGGCTTCACTCCTATGAACTAATTGAGGTCACATGTACATATATGTATTTGCCACACAGATACCTGAAGTGTGCAATGCACATACTGTTGTTATACTGATATGTCATACAGTAGTAAAAGCAAAACCCACAACACATTGACCAACAGTGTCTCACATACACACACACACTCAGCAATTGCAGGATTCAAACCCCTACCTAACTATGTTATGATACTAGAGAGACATGCATTAACATGACGGGCTATATGCTTTACTGGGAGTTTTCATTTCCACTGCTATATTTGTAGGATGCTGACATCATCAGACTTGCCAAAGAGGAATATACCACTTTTAAAGTGTTTTCCTAGTCTCCAAAACGGGCACTCCTCCTTAAGGAAATTACACAGAAACATACACCCCCTCCACACACACACACACACACACACACACACACACACACACACACACACACACACACACACACACACACACACACACACATTCAGCAATTGCAGGATTCAAGCCCCTACCTAACTATGCTATGATACTAGAGATATACCCATTAACACGACACACTATATGCTTTACTGGGAGTTTTCATTTCCACTGCTATATTTGTAGAATGCTGACATCATCAGACTTGCCAAAGAGGAATATACCACTTTTAAGGTGTTTTCCTAGTCTCCAAAAAGGGCACTCCTCTCAAAGGAAATCACACACAAGCATACACCCCCCCCACACACAAACACACACACACACTCAGCTATTGCAGGATTTAAACCCCTACCTAACTATGTTATGATACTAGATAAATGCGCATTAACACGACGCGCTATATGCTTGTCTGGGTGTTTTCATTTCTCCTGCTATATTTGTAGGATGCTGACATCATCAGACTAGACATGGTAATGTGTGTGCACTTTGTTTTATGCAATCCCAGGACTGAGCCATGGGGGACAGCAGGTGTTACCAGCTTGAACAGAACTCCACAATTCTTACCTTGTGTGATCTATCTGTGGCCAAGTTGCCAATCCATCAGATAACAATACATATTTATGCACAGGTTGTTGATTTTGTGGATACGACATGTGTCTGGGATGTTGGAAAAGGGCTATTTAAAGTCTATGTGGGACGTGTGTAGCTCATTTCATTGATGTATGTCCTGGGTGGCTTCCTTGCAAACAGTCTAGCAGGTTTGGGAACCATGATCTGTCCATGACCAAACCAAAGTTGGTAGGGTTGTGGGTTTGTAGACTTCCAATAGCTCTGTTTATGACTTCACTCATGATGGACTCTATGGCCTTGCAGATCAGACTTCATAGGCTTATAAGACTATAGTTCCCATGGTCTGTTGTGCACCAACACTCCAACACTTGCGGAGTGTGCCATATGTTGCTGTAACCCATTCAACAGTTTCATATCCTGTAGAGAGGGTGAGGCTCAACAGACCGTTCAGGTGCAGAGTCTGTTTCTTCTGCAGTTCACTTATGACACATATAGGGAAACAATGTACTCCAATTGATGCCATGTTTTCAGCTTTGGAAGAAGCTGTTTACCCATTCTACATGTGATATTTCCTGGTATGATGATAGGGCCTTTTGTCAGTGGGAGGTGGGTATGTATGTATGTGCCTGTCTGACAGGATGTTGGCATTGTCAGTCATTTACAGATGGCCCTGACTCAGGACATATATGAGTGTACATTGCTATTTATGACATAGCTGAAGGAAGTGTCATGGTTCTGTATGGACTCCTTTGCAGATAATCTTTCCATAACCTGGATTGGATAATGTTTGGAGTGCACATTGTTTATTGATGATACTGATTGCAGGTTTTTTATCTTCTTTGCTTTTCCACTTTTTATGAACAACTTAAGTATCTGTAGTACATATTTGATTATGACAGGGTTCCAATATATTATATATGTGTCTGTTGTCATATAACTGTTGCGCACAAGGCAGGCTTGGTGAATAGTGAGAGGTTCCAGGGTTAACACATGCAACTGCCAGATCCCACTGCTGTACTCAGACATGGCCTAAGTGTGTGAGCATGCCCAGTGTGACCTTTCAGTATGTTGCTGTCTGAAGTCCACTATATTTGTTGACGTGTGTAAATATGCCCAATATTAACATTTATACTATATGTGTGTTGAAAATCAAGTTATATTTTTACTGCAGGGCTCACCTTTGTGTCATAACTCTACAGGGATTATGCTGTGCCTGCAGGGTTTCCATGAGACACTTTGCATAGACTTATCAACATTTCTTCATACAAGCTGACCAGTGAAATACTGTCATGGTTTAGTGGTTTAGTGGTTCAGTACTGTGACTATAGGGCACAGTATCCTGGGTTTGAGGACTGTCACTGCTTTATATTTTCATACTGGGCAGACCAGACTGCTTAAGGACCAGTAAAGCAAATATGAGCATGTTTACCTGCTTTTGCTCAATTATGCCCAACTTTGACCGAACTTGCCCAACATTGCTCAACGTTAACCAACATTGCTGAACGTTGCCCAGTATTGCTCAACATTGCCCAAAGTTGTGCTAGTTAGTGTGTGCAATTTTGTTTACATATACTAAATAGTGGTAAAAGCTGTTGAGCACTGCTTTATATTGCTTAAAACATGGCAATCATGCCTCAAGTGGTGCTGCAGGGCTGCCTATGTCAGATGCACATAGTACACTCTCTATACATGTTTGAAAACAGGTAGTGTCAAGTTAGGCATCCCTTTTACTATATGTGCGAGTCAGAGAGAGGTATAATTTCCAGGGTTACTACTGAGCCAGTGTATGTGCTATGCATTGCCTCTTTGCCAAGGCCAAAGCATACTGGGCACACCTCCTTCTGCCTACTGGGGCAGGCTCAGGTTGTTCCTCCTCCGAGTCACACTCTGCCTGTGATGGCCTTGGCAATGGTGGGTGGCTGTTTGGCCCGGCCCTATGCTGCTCCTGCTGCAGCTGTTTTCGCAGGATCATATTATGTAGCATAGCACATACCATGACAATTTGGGTACATGTAGTTGGTGAGTACTGCAAGGCTCCACCAGATGTGTTCAGGCACTGGAATCGTGACTTGAGCAGCCCAAACACACGCTCGATTACATTTCATGTTTGTGTGTGTGCCTCATTATGGCATTCCTGTTCAGGGGTGTGTGCATTTCTGATGGGTGTCATCAGCCACGGCTCCAGTGCATATCCAGCATCCCCCACTAGGTGACCATGAGGGATGTCCCCATTGGCAAATGTCTGGTATAGCTGTGTCAGATGCCAGATATGGGAATCATGGTAGCTTCCAGGGCAGCCAGCACACACATTCAGTATTATGCTCTGGGCATCACACATGACCTGGCAGTTGATGAAGGGGAAGCCCTTGCGGTTAAAGTAGGCCCTACTCTGCTCACCAGCTGGTGCTTTGATGCATATGTGCGTGCAGTCTATTGCACCCACTACCTCAGGGTATTCTGCTATTTGCTGGAAAAGACGCATATTGCTGGCCAATACCTCACGGGAATTGGGGAAATATACATGATCACCGACATGTGCTGACATGGCATTCAGGAACTGGTGCAGTACCCTGGATGCTGATGCCTGTGAAATCCCCATCACATCACCAGTTGGTCTCTGGAAGGTACCTGTTGCTAGTATTCTTAGGCCAACACATACCTTGGTTTCCACTGGGATGGGTTCCCCTCTGTTGATTCTGTGTGTGAGGCGTGGCCTGCACAGCTCAACAATTTGCTGCATGAGGTCTCTGTCCACTCTACAGCACTCCACTATCTCCAGCTTATGTAGCCCCTGGTAGGTTACCCTGGGCCTGTACACTCTTCTCCTTCTCCTCACTGTGGGTTGCTCAGCAGCATTCACATTGTCACCACCCTCAACATGTTGCATATGTCGCCTTATAACAGCAATGGCAGCCCCTAACATTTCTTTGTCTCAGTAAAGCTTTTTAAGTTTTCACTTCTCTTAGTTTACTGCAGTGTTGCAGTGTCTCTGAGGAAAACATGGTGGAAAGTTGTTTGCAGAGTTTTAAGTGCTGGGCTGGGCTGGGCTAGTATACTGCCTGTGTAATTGCCTGATTCTGATTGTTTTCACCTGCTAGCTCTGCTAGTTCTCCTTGGTTAACTTCCTACTATTTGTTGTGCTTCCTTTTCCCTTTCTGTTTCCACAGGGGGCAGCGCCGTGCAAACAAGCACAAACAGCTCACACGCGCGCACACATGCTTAAATGGCCTAACACTTGCTGATTCCTGCTTGAACGCGCGCACACAGGTGCAAACACGCTTATTCAGATTTCAACAACCTTACACATGCTTACTCCAGCTTAAACGCGTGCACACAGGCGCACAAGCACGCACACAGTCTTACTCAGATTTACAGGCGCGCACCCACATTGCAGGCACTTCTATAAGAAACTTTAGTGTTATGCACGGCATACACCTTCAATTTCTTGGCTTTAGCTAGGATACCTGTTGACACGCCTCTTCCAGTGATGAGTAACTAACAGCAAACACATACCACTCTGCTCCAATAAGCTTACATTCTTTCATTCATACCTCCCTCATGATGTCACCTATCTTCTACTCTGATACTCCCCTTATCCTACGCTTACACTCCACAGACTTTGCTCATATGCCATGTAAAATTGGGATTCACTATCCTTACCCGCATTTGCATAGGATTGCCTACTAATGCTTGGTTACATCTCTTAGACTTAGCTTCCCCCTTAGCAACCTCTACTCAGTAGCCATGTTGTCTTCAGCCTGCCATTCACTTGCATGGCAGTTGAATATTTTGAATAAAATCCCTATTTGTGGCTTTTATTTATTTATTTTTTCATGGTTTTTAGAGTGCAGCACTTTTGCGCGGCGCTGCGCAACACTTAAACTTCGGAGATCGAGGTAAAAAAATATATATATTTTTTTATTTTGCAATGGGAAAAATTGCCAATGGCCATATATTTGGCCATTGGCATGCTTCCTCAACTGGATGCATCCTTTATTTGGAGTTGTCACGGCTCCATTTTGCTATTTGCAGAATGGTACTCAGTTGACAATGGAGTACATTTCTGCAAATAACACTACTCTTACTCGGACAGGTTAGGGTTTCCTGGATCACAAATTTACCTCATCTGCATAGCTTTCTGCAGCACATGAGGTAATTTGCATAACCTAACCCTGTCCGTGTAAGAGTCGTTTTAGGAGCTGTCTTGCACTCCCCTGCCGGCTGTTTCTGGATCGCTCGGCAGACATGTTGGCTGCATGGAGTCTTACTCTACTCTTAGACTCTGTGCAAGCCTTCGCGAATCCGGCCCAATGTGTTTTGACAGTCACATCTACTTGTTTTACACTGAAAAATGCTTGTTTAGTTGAACTTACCTATACCAAAGTAAAATATGTCTTTATCAATAATGTCCAAGTAATTGTCAATTCCAATATAAGTCTTTATCAATTCAGAAGTAGCATTTATCACTGAAAAACATTTGTCAATGCAAAGTAATCATTTGTCAATGTTAATTCTTTGACAATGTAAAACTTGTGGTTCACAATGATGAAACAAGTTTTTGTCAGTGCTAATCAGGTGTTTGTCAATTCAGCTAGAACCCTTTGTTAATGTCAGGCAAGTATCTATCCACATTACATAAGTATTTTTCAATGTGAAGCAAGACTGGTCAATAGCAATCTAAACTGTTAAAGCCTAAAATATTTTTGTTAACATCAGAATAAACGTTGTCAATACAAACTGTTTTTGTACTGCAAACCATTTCTTTCAATACCGAGTATGCAATAATGTAAAAGAAATATATTTTTTCACACAAGGCTTTATTGATCCTTTAGAGGGCATTGCCAATGCCTTATAGATTTGTTAGTAAATAAACAAGGTCTTATCAATGCTAGGCAAGGCTTTAATGATACCAGCAAGTCATTCCTAAAACTATACAAGACTGACAATGTCACACAAGTCTTAGCTAAGACTGATTTTTTTTTCTGATTTACATATACTAATTATGCATTTGGTTAGGCACAGTAAGCCTTTGCTGATAAGCAGTTTCTGTTTATTCCAAACAAGTCTGAGATGCCGTAGTAGTATTTGCCAAAGCCTGTCAAGTTTCTTTCAATTAGAAACAATTTGTTAATGACAAAGAAGATGTTGGCAATGCTAACCAGGAATGCTTATTCTCAATGATGTATATGTTTCTGACAAGGATGATTTTGACAATGTCAAAAAGTTTTATTACTGCATTCATGGTTTTGTTTTGCAAGCATATCTTCATTAGTGAATAAAGTATCTGTTGCTAAAATCTTATAATGTGTTATGATAGTGACTATAGACTTTTATAATGACTAAAATTATTTGTGAGAATTACCAGTCATAAACTAAGCCCCAAAATCATTTCCTAAATTCAAAGTGTATGAAGTCATTGTCAATGTCACAAAGTTCTTATTAATGGTGAGATTGTTTCATTTTCATAAATCATCACAATGCTTTTAAGATGATAAATAAGAAACAATACAAAGAAGTGTTACCAAACATTATGAGTAACATTGAGTCTCTCCTAGCCTCCGTTTTCCTGCAGTAAAGTCTATGCCCCACACTCAATCATATCTTCTTAAAAAACAATCTCTGCCACCCTTGAAGGTTTGAGGGTAGTGAAATCTTTTCGACTCAAAAAAAAAAAAAAAAGCTCCTGCAGCTTGGCTGTCATAAACAAGAATTGATAAATTGCTTTCTGTGAGGCTTATTTTTTTTGTAAGAAGTACAGTTTTTTTTAAATTTCCTCAAAGACCAAACGAGTTCATGATTCCATTTACGCAACACTGTCATTTAATACTGCAAAGGTCCTATTGTGAAATAGTAAATTGTGAATTTTTATGAATGAACAACAGGAATGGCTTACTCTGCTTCCTTAAAAAATGCAATGCATTAATTCAAAAATGAGTAATATTTTGACAAGCACAAACATTTTACAGAAACAGGGTTGGGAACGAATTTTTAACCAAATGAATACATTTGTAATATTTTCTTAAATGGGTTTTGTAATATCCTAGTCAACAAAACTTAAAATGATGTGCCTAAGGTCCTTCATTAAAGTATGAATAGATGTATTACAATATCATGATATGCAGATATCAGTTTTTGCTAGCTGGCAATAGTGTATATACATTATGTTGCAGTATTTCATTTATAGTAACTAACACAGGCAGGACAAACTCATAGTTCTCAGGGTGTATAATTTTATATTCTGAAAATTGAGCATCTGCTTCTACAATGATGCTATTCTAGGGCATACTTTGACAATATCCCTCAAAATAAGATTTTGACACACATGATATTATCATAGCTGAATATTTTGGGGGCAACAGAACATATATATATATATATATATATATATATATATATATATATATGTATGGTTCTACCTGACATAATTGAAACCCAAGAACACCGACAACGCAATCGCTGACACCACATAATCGACAGTGCAGAAACACGAAACCTCACATGCCCGACAATGAAATAACCGATGGTACACAAACACGAAACCGCATACACTGCACACACCACAATAACAACAATCAACAAACAAAACACATCCCCTGTCCAAAAACCACACACACAACACAAGCACACCAAAATCCCTACAAACCCACACTAAACCTCACATACACAGCTATCTACAACCCTAACCCAAACCCTAACCCTAAGGTCCGTCACTATCGCATACTCAACTAACCCGCCCCCTAACCCTAACTCACTTAACCCGCCCCTAACCCAAAGACTATCACTACCGCACACTTACCTAACCCACTCCCTAACCCTAACTCACTTAACCTGCCCCTAACCCAAACACTATCACTACCGCACACTTACCTAACCCACTCCCTAACCCTAACTCACTTAACCCACCCCTAACCCAAAGACTATCACTACCACAGACTTACCTAACCCGCACACTGACCCTAACTCATTTAACCCACCCCTATCCCCACAGACCGTCAATATCCACACTTACCTTACTCGCACCCTAACGTCCGTCACTACCGCATACTTACACAGCCTTTTCCCATGTCGGCATCGTAGGCGTTGGTGTTTTAATCCATCTCGTCGGTCTTCTGCATTGTCGATCTTCTGGTGCTCGCGATTCGCTTGTCGGTGTTCTGGAGTGTCGACTATCTCAGGTAGAACCATATATATATATATATATATATATATATATATATATATATATATATATATATATAGATATATATAAGTATCCATGTATACAGTTCAAAAATATTTAAAATATGTGGGGGGCTATGCCCCCCCTTTACTATATATACTAACTCCAGAGTTGCACTACAGTGGGGAAAAGGCCATAAATAACTTTCAGTGAAATGTGTTTCAGTGAATTGTGTTTTCAGTGAATTGAGCTTTCAGTGAAAAGTGCGCACTAATTTGATTTTCAGTGAAATGTGCTTTCAGTGAATAGTAGTAGACCCATATATATACACATATATATATATATATATATATATATATATATATATATATATATATATATATAGATATATATAGATATATATATATATATATATACATGTGTGTGTGTGTGTGTGTGTGTGTGTGCATTTTATAAAATATCCATTTAAGAAACAATTTAAGTTAAGGAAACTAATGTAGCCCAAACTGAAATATTCAGAGATCACCAAGGTGTCATTTTAAGAGAATATGAACATTTTATTCTATGTCTTCCTTCAATAATAGATATATTATTTTTCACACTATATTAATTATCGCCTCAACATTCTTACTCTAAAAATGTCCTCTTTTCTAATTATGTATTCAAAATATGGAATGCTCTATCCTGTAACATATCTACTATCACTTGTTTCATACAGTTCAAAAAAGCATTAAAACTACATCTCACTAATAACTGGCTATGCTCTTGCACTTTACCAGGCTAGATCCTCTACTCTGCTAGATCCTCCTCCACCTTAACTATCTCATGCCTCAAGATGAATGGATAGGTTTAGATTCTATGGCTGTATAAATACATAAAATATAATAAAAATAGATTGTTGTTGTGGATTGGACCCTAACAATCTTTAAGAAACTGTTGGTTTACACATGTCTCTCCAGCAATGATAGATTCCATTATATATCTCTTTAGATTAATGAATCTATTACTGTAAAATTTCTCTTGTTTTCACTAATTGTGACTACTATGTATGTATATACTACTATTAATTAAGACTCACTGCATTTTGTATCTAAATTTAATTTGTAAACTTTGTAGTTTTTTGTTACATGTTAATCATATGTGTGGAGCTTTTCTCCCTGGGCCTCCATTGAAAATGGACCTGTGTCCAGTGGACTATCCCGATTAACAAATGTAAAATAAAATAAAATAAAATAAATAATCAATAAAAACATTGATAGCACTTCTGTTTTTTTATGCCCGACAATGTTTTCGATCATTAATTTTTTTCCTATTTTTGCCTTGGTAAGACTGACTGTAAATTTTAACTGGGCTTGCATTTTGTAACTCATAACACTTATACTGACTTTTTTAAGTTTGCTACAGATAATAACAATCAGGAAAAAACTACAGTCATATAAGCCACATTATTTGTTGTAATATTAGAAATTCTCTTACGACCTTAGGGATGTAAAAGAAATGCTAGTATAAAATGAGTAGGTGACAAGGACACCTCTGTCTAATTCAGGGCTTTTGCTGGCTAATCAGAGCAATAAAATTACTTATATCAATATGGAGTACAGCAAATAGTGCAAGAATTATATGTATTGCTAGGTACTTCAAATTTTTCACAGCAGAAAATTAAAATTCCTGCGCTTGCCAATGGCTGTTAAGGATCAGCCAATAAAAAGATTTATAAATATCTAATTGGCATGCATTGTTTTAAATGTGTAATGTAACGGACTGCAAAATATGCCCTGATTTTACAAAGCAATCCTTATTTTTGCCTCTTAGACCTAACCTGTCCCTTGTAACTGAGTAGCAACTGCAGTCAGACAATAGTGCTAGACATAACAGGCTCATGTGCTTTATTAATAGTTCGACATAACAGGTCCATGTGTTTTGTTGTTCAAAAAATACATCATAATGAAAGAACAAGCCTTCAGCAAACTCTTCAGCTGGCACAAAAGTTTAAAGCTCTAAGGTTCTGCTTCTTACACCCAAGGGTATGAACAAGTTTCTTAAGTTGCTTAGGATAATATTTAAATAGTCTCCTTGGTGATCAGTATTAATGCAGAGGAATAAAGCTCTTTTTTTCCTACAGCACTGCCCCATGTACCTAGGGTACACAGTTCAAAGTTTTTCCCTTTGTACTTTTTTGTACAGACAGGGTAGTGTAAGTAATGTCTCCTGGTAGCTGTATCAAATGTGCTCCTCATTCATGTATTTTGGACATTTAAACTTTTTACAAGATGCCTTTTTACATCTTCATTTATCACTATCGCTAATACAAAATGCTTCAGTTCCAGTTGACTACAGAGGGGTAAACATGGAAGACAAGAGGACATATGAGAGGAGTGTACAAAAAGATACAGTGAGAAAATGCTGGTCAAAGTAGAAATCCAGCAGAAGATGATAGTCTAAAAGCAATTGCAGAAATACGAGAAGAAGAATAAGATAACAGAGACACTGCAACTGAAGTCTCAGGCAATTCCAATATCCAATACTAGACTTCTGAGGGTCTGAGCAGGCTGAATTGGTCAAATCAGGAGGGTAGAAAAGCACAATGGAGCACAGGCAGTAAAGCTGCCGAGAAGAAAAATCTAAGAGGAGGAAATCCATCAGGAACTGTACAGGAACTGGTCATACTTAGATGAAAAAAGAAACAATAGACAATGCAATGGAAAATGAGTGTATATGCTCAATAAATGCCATGACATGCAGGCACTGGACCATGTATCCATGTCAAAAGAACTGAGAGATTAAAGTCATGTGATAGACAGAACAAAAAGGTGAATAAGACTAAAAAGGTCTAATCATATCCATGAACATGAAGCACTGCTCAAATGTAAAAAGCATTTTTACAAAAATTGTACGTGCAATGTACAAGCATTTTTTGTTTTCAAAAGACTCAGAGAAACAAAAGACTTGGAAACATTAAAGTGGTAAGTAGCATTTTTATTGCACTGTGTTCCACCAGAACTTGTATGATCATACATGGAAGCAAACTGTTTTACAAGGTGAAACTTCCTCACCAAGGTCAAGAGAGAAAGCAGCAGGCTATAGGGAGGGGGCATAAAGAGGCAGATTGCTGTTATATGGCCTTTTTTATGACAATATTTTATAATGTTTCCATTTTCATATAAATGTAAACTTTTTCTTTCAAACAGTGAGTAAAAGTGTTGTTGGTCATGAATGAAAAATTTAGGAAGGGGAGGAGGAAATTATTGAAATGCCAGTCTTAAGTTCATCTGGAATGGGTTAGGGCAGAGTGAAATGGAATGCAGGAAGCTACCACAACAGTAAGATCAAATGCAAAAGAAGCAAGTATTGATTATGGGAAAGGGAATAGATAAACAGGAAAAACAATAGAGGGAAGACAAGCAAGAAGTGAAAAGCAAGGAGAAGGCCAAAAATGGACTAGGACAGAGAAAAGGTGAATGATTTAAGTCCACAAGTTCTCAAACTATAGGCTGGAGAGGATCACATCCAACTTTATGTGGGGGAGAGGGGGGCTAAGTATAGGCAAAGGACAGAAAGACCAGCATGGCAGGGAAACTAAGGACAGGGGAACCATTTTAAGGCAGTAAATGCAGTTTCATTAGTCCTACATACCTGTAACAGTAGAAGTCCAACTTTCACACTGCCTCAGCAGCATATGGGTTTTGTTCCTGCACAAACCCATATTGGCTTTCCAGAGCTCAGAATCCCCTCTTCTGACTTCCTGTGACAGGCGATTGGCTTAGCCACTCCCATGAAGGGAAGAATAACCCATGTCACAGAAAGTCAGTTATTCAGGCTTTTAGCGCTAAGTAGGTAAATAAGAAGGACTAACAGCATAAATTGCCAGAAACCAACCAATTCCCAGCCAAAAAACATCAACACAAAATAACCAAGGCCAACAAACAGCACAATAAGACTGGATAACATTGAACTATAAATAAATATATATATATATATATATATATATATATATATATATATATATATATATATATATATATTAAGGAGGTGGCGGGTGGGTGGATGCTTCCACTGAAGCAATCTCAAATTCAAATATCCAGTGGAACAAGTAATTTGGACTTGTGCAATTGTACTATGTACATTATTCACACTTCCTCAGAAACACTTGCTTTGTAAAGGTATGAACAGTGGACTAGGTTGCTGCCTCTAGAATGCTTCTAGTGTCCACTTCTTTCCAATATACCAGAGGGAATCCATTGGAATGTACCTTAACCTTGCCTGGAATAGATTTGCCATGGTGGGAGTAACAAAAATAATAGCAGAGGGCAACCTCCAATTGTTTGCTTACAGAAAGGTTGACACTTTTTTTTCTCAGAATAAGAAATAGACAGTTGTTCAGCTCTCCTGAAGGGCTTACTTCTACCAAGGTAGTCCCTAAGCTGCCTGTGCACATTCAAGCTAGACAGAATTTTCTCTCCTTTGTTTTTAGTTTCTGGAAAGAAAACTGGGAGATTGATTACTTGATTCAGGGTATATTCTGAAGCAACTTCTAGCAGGAAAGAAAGATTATTGAGTAAAACAACCATGCCCATGTAGGCAAATAGACAACTATGAAAGCTTGCAACTCAAAGAATCAACTTGCAGATGTCAGAGCAATAAGCAAAACAGTTTTTCAAATAATAAACTTTAAATTAGCCTGAAAGGCAGGTTCAAAAGGAAATAAGGTCAATCGTTCTAGAACAAGGTTGAGATCAAAAGAAGAAGGAATTTGTTTTCAAGGGAGGTCTCAACTGCTACACTCCTTTCATAAACTGCTTGACAGTAAAGAGAAATGAATGATGGGGATCCATGGGCAGACAAGCAGAGATGACCACAAGATGTACCTTGATAGATGCATCAGATAAGCCATCACTGAGTAGCACACATATGTTTCAAAACCAGAGGGGTAGACAACATACTGGGCCCTCTGATATTGGTTAGGCACCACTCTGAAAGCCTTTTCCACTTCGTCTAGTTGCAGGTTTCCTTGCCTCCTTTAATACCTGTTGCCCATCCTGATAGAAGAAGTGACTAAAAAAAGATTGAAGCACTACTAATTTCATGAACTTTAATCGTACTTTGACTAAGGAATGGGGTCCATTCCCACCACAATATTAGAAACCCAAAAGACTTGGAGAAATTAAAAAAGAAGTGACTAAAAAGTATCAAAATAGAATCATCCTGGCTTTCAGTAACAGTTACTCTAAGTTGGGGTGCACCAGTCACCCCTGATACTATGTGAGCACATCTAGAGTGTGAGAAGCTTGTGCTAATTGCCCTTGTCCAGTTCCATTAAAACGGAGAATTGGCTTTGTTTGGATCAGAAGAGGATTACCACAATGATCTTTGGCAGTTCGTTTGAATCTTCAAAAGTAACTTGGGTATCAGTGGACAGGGCAGAAATACATAAATGAATATTACTGTCCAAGGAAACAAGATTGTTTCTGTCCCCCAAGCATGGCTGCAAGGATGTCCTTAAGAATATTTTTACAACTGTCTGTTCTGAAAGGAGGCAAACAGAATTATAAGATGTGTTCCACACATCTGTATCAAATACATGCAGACATCTGTCCTGAGTTTCATATTCATGGGTCAGTCCAGTATCTTAGTCTGTCTGCCGCTATGTTTTTGCTGTCACATGGTATATATGAGGCCTGAAGCATCACAGAATGCTGCAAGAGTAGCTCTTAGGCCATCACTGCTAACCACTAAAGATGGCAAGGCCTTGTATTCCCTTGTTTGCTGAGGTACTACATAACTGTGGTGTTGTCTTTGACAAATAAACTGGGCCCTGGAGACCATACGTGATGAAAAACATTTAAGGTCTGAATAATTGTTAAGATTTTTTGATATCTGTTTGATTGGTAGAATTTGAAGGACCCCATATACATTGCACTTGAATTCCCCTGGGAACTGCTCCTCATGCAAAATCTGACCAGTTTGTCTGGACTGATTGAACAGGGTTCTGATGGGAGAAGGGTAGATCTAGATTGAGAGATGTTCGATCCCTCCACCACTGTAACTCATTTCACATATGCCAGCACTGGTACAAGGGATGTAGGTGCTGGGTCCTACAATTATTTATGTATTAGTGAATCTTACTCATGGGATATGGCTAGTGGTATTATGGGGATTACTGCTGTCACGAGACGCACAATTTTGAGAACACTCTGTTGTGGAAGTAGCTTGTTGAAGAGACAAATCCCTGAAAATGCTCTGAAAATTCAGGATTTCTCTTCTGGGACAAAGGAAATATTTTTTTTCATTGTCCATCATACTATTCTGTGAGACAGGACGTTTGTAGGTTCAACTTGAAATTGGAAGCAATAGGAATGTGATGATAAGCATTAACTGAAGGTAAAGACACAAGGAAACATGCACAGTACCATCTGCAGGGTGAGCATTTTGAATTTGGCTACATTTTGTAAGGTATTTTGGTACAGCAAATCTAACACTGATCTCCATGATAGCGCCTTTCTGGGTAATAAAATGTTTTTATATCAAATCTTTTAATTTTTGTAGTGCAGGAACTGGTTCTATAACCCCTGTTTGCAACATGTAAAGGAGTACTGGAGAGAACAGATGTGTCTGGTCTGGTGGGTGGGTGGGTGGGGGTGGTTATACTGAAGAGAGGAGGATTTTCCATCCACTGCAAAGAGTATCCTCAATGAATTGTTCTCAGCACACATTTGTCTCAGACTATTTGAGGCCAGGCTGCTGGGTTGTGTAAGGGCCTGGGAGGAAGTAGGAGGAAGGGGAAAGGGGAGGCGAGACAGGAGGAAGGGAAATATGCCCTGGGCATTGGCCTAGTCAGTTTTTATCAGGGGAATGACCTTTTCTGGGAAAGGAACCCCTTTTATTTGAAATGGAAGCATTACCTTCCTGCAATTTCTTCTTCGAAAACTGGAATTTTTGTTTGTTTTGCCCTTTGACATTGGGTGCCTTGTTAGGGTAGAAAATGGGAATATGAAACATTCAGGATACCCCATGCATTATATTACTTCCTATTGTCTGAAAATCTGGGTAGCAGCAGGGCCAAACACAAATTCAGAACTTAAAGGAGCATTCATAATCTCAATTTATAAATCCTCAGAAAAATGTTCTGAAGAATGTTTTGAAACCTGAGTTGCATTAGAAATAATCTCATTCATATAACACTTCTTTTTAGCAGGCAAAGATGCAGCAAAGTCAACTAAGCTATAAGCACTTTTCAAAATAAATTTCCATGAAAATCCCAGAGAATTTAGAATTTTAAAAGCTAATTGACTGAGTTAACTAAATTGTTACCCTGAGATTCTAACCAACTGCCTATTTTATCCAGTGGTGTAGGGTTAGAAGAAGACAAGACCCTGTTGTTAGAGCTGGCAACTGAAGAGACTGCAGTTGAGTGAGCTGAAAAAGGAGTAAAGAGAGCTGTAAGATCAGAAAACACCCTGTGTTCCTTCACAGCCTTTTTACAAACAGGGGTTTTACATGCAGTTTTATAGAGACCTTCTAATGCTGATAACAAAGGAAGAACAGCCAAAACATTTGGACTCTCATCCTCAATAAATCATAATCTCTGTTAATCTTTGGAATAGCTCCAGATTGCTTCCAGTCAAATACATCTCTACAGCTAAGTAGCATCTGTGGAAAAGTGAACATTTGCTTGCGTTTTCAAACCTGCTCAACTTCTGAAGAATCAGATACGAAGTACTCCAGAGTGTTCTCTACCATCTGCATTAGAGTCCCCATCAAAATCTGAGGTCATAGACTGACCTTTAGAGAATGTAGCCCCATAGTCATTCTGAATAGGAGCATTGTCTCCAAGATTAGCTGACTGCAAAACACTCTTAGCTAGGGAAACCACATCAGCCCTCTTGACCCGAGTGTTTGTAGTGTGGTGAAGTTTCTGTTTCTTCTTATTGTGAATTACATTAAAAGATAAAATATATGGGGGCATAGAATTATGTTTGGCAAGGGCCCTCTTACTCTGTACCTCTCATGCACCTAAAGGAATTGGTTCTCCTGTACCTAAACCAGGTACTGGAACAGACCCACAGGATGTGACTGATGCATACTATAGATGGCTGCAGGCTCACACCAGAGGGTGATGGAAAAAAAGGTTAGTGGTCTGAGGGCCAGCGTAAAGCAACAAACAGATTCACAGACTATAGGAGGAGGCATGTTTCTGATTTCTTTTTCTTTGTAGGCTCAACAAGTCTTAATGGTGTGGGGGGGGGCAGCAATATCAGATTATTAAGGACTGACTAATGGCAGCAAAAACAGAAAATATAAATTAGCTCCCCATGCAGCAAATAGGGCTACACTGCATAATATATAGCAGAAACATTTTAAAATGTGCTAAGTCTTGTTCTACAATCTGCGTAGTATAGTAAACAAAAACACAGACAGTGACAATACTAAGTAAACTTTATTTGTTCAAATAGTGTCAGAATCAAATATATGCCTTTAAATCAAAAATAAATCATTTAAAACAGCAAATTCCATTGTCAGAAATGAAAAAAAAACACATCTCAACAGAAAATGCAAATAAAAGTAACTTGTGGTAAAATTGTGTTTTAACTATGAACACAGCAGTGTTAAATGATATATAAATATACACAATTAAGAAAAAATGAAAAAAAAACTTCTGTCAGAGCTTCAAAATGAAGTAGATAAACAACAAGAAAAAATGCCATGCATTAGGTAGTCCCTAGTGTTCAACACTTGCACCACACCACATAGAACACATAGCCCTCCAGAACACACACCAGCACTGGCTTCACATAAAAACACAAACCACAGACCCACCTTCATGGAGGCTCTCAATAAAAATCTACCCAAACAGCAGAGTCCTCCAAGACAGAAATGCACTTGACCACCACAACACAACACTAATCACGGGACACATAACTCTCCTAAACAGTGTGCCACTCAAACAAAGCCCCTAAGGCAAAACAGCATGCCCAACACATTAGTCATAGGTGACTCAATAGTGAGGCACACTGATGTCCCATTCACGAGGTTGAATAAGGAGAAAGTAACAGTCAGCTGCCTATCAGGTGCCAGGATCTGCCACATAATGCACGCACTCAGGTCCTTCAACAACAGGTACAAATATGACTCTGTCATTGTACATGTGGGTGTGAATGACCTGAGATGTACCTCCCTGGACTACATGAAAAGAGACATGGAGGAGCTCTTGGATTATATAACCCAGGTGGGTATGACCTTAGCTCTGAGCAGCATCCTACCATCACCCAGAATTATACCACAGTACAAGCAGAAAATTATTGATTTAAACGATTGGTTAAGTTTCTGGTGTCATTCTAAGGAGATCCAGTGTCTGTCTGCCTGGGATGACATGACTGACAGACCTTGATGCTTTGCCAGAGATGGCCTGCATCTGTCACCCCTGGGCTTCTGGATACTGGCCAAGGCTCTTGCCACACCTATAGTGCCTTTTTAGGCAGTGTTCCAAACACCAAATTACCACCATAACAGCTACAAACAAATGCAGTCTGAGGGTTATGCTGCTCAACGCTAGAAATCTCACTCTCAAAATGCACTCACTTGAAGCACTCCTTAAAATGGAGAGCATCGACATTTGTGCTGTAACAGAGACCTGGTTCAAGGCAGCAGAAAGCACCCCTGCACTACCAGGCTATAACTCATTCCACACCTTTCAGCCCCAGAACTTGGACTGAAGTTGCAAAGGTGGTGGTGTTTCCATATTCATAAAGGATGCGCACACCCCCAGACTGGTAGCCCAACATAACACATCAGAGATACTTCAGGTGCAGCTAACATTGGGTAAGACAGTGATTCAGGTCATAGTCTGCTATAGGTCCCGAACCATGTCCCAAGACTTGCACTCCATGTTGCTAAGCACCCTGGAGAATATTAGGGTCCAATCTAACTCTCTCTTACTAGGCAATTTCAACTACCCCTCCATTAACTGGATAAACTACTCATGTACCAATACGCTTGCTCGACGATTCCTAGAGTTCATTAATTCCAATGCTCTGGACCAGCTCGTTCTTACACCCACTAGAGGTAGCAACATCCTTGACCTGGTCATTACAAACATGGCCAACTGTTGCTCTACACCAGTAGTCAGCTCCTCCCTGGTTAGATCTGACCACAAACTAATCACCTTGGAAATCCACATCCCTTCCCACCCCTCAACCCCCACAAAGGTAACCACCATGAAAAACTTCTCCAAAGTTAACTTTGGGCTCCTAAGAACAGATGCGGCTAACTTTACGGCACCCAAGCAAATGGAGAATAGTTGCGTGACTGCAGAATCATACACCAATGCACTGTACAAACATGTACACAACTGCATGGATCTCGCCATACCCAATAGAACCAAGACGCTCTCCTCCAAAAAAAGGAAGCCAATAATGGTGTTTGCCTGCCATAAACAAACTCTACAACAGAAGGAGGAAACTGATGTGGAATAAGGTGAAGTCCCAAGACTGGAAAAAACTCCCTTATCAGCCTCAGCAAAAAGTTGAGATCCCTCATCAAATCCTTTAAAGCTAGCTATGAAAACAGAATTGCAGCAGATAGTAAAGACAACCACAAGGCCTTCTATAGTTATGTAAAGAATCTCAATGGCAATATCCAGATTTGCTCTGAGCTACTGCACAATGGTACCTCCTATACCAAACCAACATATATTGCCAGTATACTGGCTGGCAGATTCAGTGCCAACCTTACCCCTCTCCCCACCAAGGACCAATCACAATACCAGAAGATTGCCAGGCACCCACTATTACTGCTGCACAGGTTAAAAAAGCACTGTCAAAGGCCAAGAATACAGCTTCTATGGGACCTGACAATATCCCTGGTTGTGTTCTACATGAACTACAGAGTGAACTGGCACCTCACCTGTATGCCCTGTTCAATCACAGCCTCACCTCAGGCTTTCACCCTACCAAATGGTGCTACTACAGTCATCCCTCTCCACAAAGGAGGAGCGACTACAGACCCTGGTAATTATCGCCCCATTAGCCTGAAAAGTCTGATATGCAAAGCTATGGAATGCATCATCATGGACCTAATAAACATGGATATAGGGAATCTCCAAACTCTGGATCCCACAATTTGGTTTTGCAAAGGGTAGATCATGCCTGCTCAACTTGGTCAGCTTCTTTAAGTCAGTCACCAGAGCTGTGGATGAAGGCAAGGAGGTTCATATAGCCTACCTTGATCTGGCCAAGGCTTTTGATACCATTCCCCACTCAGGAATCATAGAAAAACTCACTATGCTCGGCATCAACCCCTATATTACTAGGTGGGTTGCAAACTGGCTCACATATAGTACCCACAGCGTGAAAGTAGCTGATTCCAAGTCAGACTTCTGACTAGTCATGAGTGGAGTCCCACAGGGTTCGGTCCTGGGTCCTATACTGTTTGGTATCTACTTCTCTGAAGTCCAGGCCAACACAAGGGGACTCTGGATGACAAAGTTCTAAGATGATTGCATGTTGGGAGCTATTATTAACTCCCCAAGTGATGTTAATATCCTATAGAATGACCTCATTGAGACCAACGACTGGTGTCAGAACCATGGCCTTAAGCTCAATGCCAAAAATGTGTTGTCATCCCCTTTGGGAAAAACCTGGTTCCCATGAATTACCACATTAATGGTAGTCCACTGAACAAAAAAGGCATTATATTAGATCTGGGAACACAGGTTGACAGCAACCTCTCTTTTGATCACCACATTGCCACTGTGGTCAGAAAGTCCTTCTATGTGGCACATCTCATTACTAAGGGTTTTGCATCCAGGAAGAAAGAGGTCACTGTCTCCCTCTACTCTTCCCTCATTAGGCCAATCATTGAGTACAAAGCCCCATTTGGTATGTACCTCACTAGACACCTGCAACAACTGGAGAGGCCACAAAAGTACCTCACAAAGAGGATCCTAGGTTCTGCTTAGCTGGTTAGCATGATGCTAAGTGACACAGAGCTTTTTTGAATGTTGCTCAATGATGTGAAAGGGTGGGAAAACAGCCTATATTAAGTGCAATAAGTGGGAATTCTGCACCATTCACTGGAGTTCAATCGACTGTTGCTATGGCAGGTAGTTCTGGTGAAGGTTCATAATTTTGGGTGCAGAAATGGGGTATTCAGGAGTCTATGGTCATGGTTGGGTTCCTTGTAAAAAAACATGAAACCAAGCTGATGCAGGGTGGTTTCTAAGGCTTGGAGTGTAAGTGAAGGCCTGGGACTGGTTGGACAGGGAACTCACCATTATTACTGGTATCCCATGCACAGTTGAGCAGTGTCATTACCACCATGACAACCTGTAAAGGAGGAAGAGGGGAACCTTGGACACCTAGGTCCAAGAAGCAAGAGCAGGGAATGCCCCACAAGTATGTAAGTATGTTTTCCACTGTCTTAACAAACTGCAAGCTGAATGTCTGCAAAACTGGTATGCATAATGGTGTGCTTCTCTCCCAACAGCTGCAGCTGAGAGGGCTCACAATGTCGAGTCCCATGCTGGGCTCCTGGCCAGGTTGCACCATGAGTGTGTTGATTATGGATGTATTATGCTATCTGTAGTGCAATTAGCAAGAAAGAGTAAAGTATTTACTGCAATAAAGTATATATGAGAAAATCTGTAGTGCAATAAATAGGAAATTTATGGCTGTAGTGCAATAAATGACCAATAACAACTGTAGTTGAACAAAAATAATAAACAATACCAATAACAGTAAGTAAATGGTGTACAGCAGGATTGTGTTGTCATAACCATTGCAGTAGAGCTGTATGCATTGATTCTGTAAGTTAAGGTTTCTGCAATCAAGTATAACACAGTAATAGCTGTAGAATGCAAATCTAATGGCCTGAAAACTGTATTTCTTAATTCATAGTACTATCCAAGGCTGTCTCCAGACCAATATCGGTCACATAATTCTTTCTCTTCCTCTGACTTCAGGTAATAAATGTATATGTGTGAGGTAGCTCACTTCATAGGCAGATAATGTGTGTGGACTTCATGGATATTTCAAACCAATAACAATAAAATGTG
This sequence comes from Protopterus annectens, assembly GCF_019279795.1. NCBI lineage: Eukaryota > Metazoa > Chordata > Ceratodontiformes > Protopteridae > Protopterus > Protopterus annectens. The sequence continues at coordinate 1,074,472,560 of NC_056729.1, read as the reverse complement.
TTCAGCAGCATTGTTGATTTTAAAATAAAGCTGTATTAATATATGCAGTATGGTTGAATTCCATGCATGTGTGTTCTACTGTAACTGCAGGGTAGTATAACACTGTGGAGTCTCTAACTTTTACAGTGTGGGTTCTGGCTCAATGACAGAATCCACACTGTAAAAGTTGCAGACTCCAAATCTGACCTCAAAGCAGTGACAATGGAGTACCACAGGGTTCTGTCCTGGGACCTCTCCTGTTTGGTATCTACTTCTCTGAAGTACAGGCTAACACAGAAGGCCTCTGGCTAACGAAGTTCACAGATGACTGCAAACTAGGAGCCATAGTCAAGTCCCCAAATGATGTAGACATCCTACAGAAGGGCCTCACTGAGACAGATGTCTGGTGTCAGAGCCATGGCCTGAAGCTCAATGCCAAAAGTGCAGTGTCATCCCTTTTGGTAAAACCTCTGTACCCATGAACTACCACATGGGCAGCAATCTACTTAACACTGAATGTGTGATAAGAGACCTTGGGACCCAGGTGGACAGTAGTCTCTCCTTTGATAGTCAAATTGCCACAGTAGTCAGGAAGTCCTTCTACATGGCACACCTCATCATAAAAGGGTTTTCATCCAGGAAAAAAGAGGTCATTGTTCCCCTCTACTCGACACTCATTAGACCCATTATAGAGTCTGGCCTTTTGGAATGTACCTCACAAGACATCTGCAGCAGCTGGAAAGACCACAGAAGTACCTCACAAAGAGGATTACTAGACTCAAACAAATGCCCTACACTGACCGCCTCAAAAAACTCCAGCTTTACTCCATAGCATGTCGTCTACTCCGAGGTGATCTCTGCCTAACATATAAAGCTATGTCAAACCCAGAGCTGTTGGACATGCTACACCTAAAGAAATCCCAATCCCTCCGAGCTACACGCTCTAGGGACCTAAACCTTGTCACCACAATAAACAGGACATGCTGGAGGGATAGATTCATGTCCCAGAGACCTCCCATACTCTTAAGAATCTTGATGAGTGGATGAGAAATAGGAAATACACCCCAGGAATCACTTCTGTGTCTCTGCTCGACAGCGGCACAGGAAAATAACTTTCTTGGGTGGCGTTAGCCAGGGAACCTTGTTGGCTAGGCTTACATAGGCCCTTGGGCCGATAGCCTAGTACCTACCTATGAACCTATGAAATAATACTAGTATGCCAGAGGAATGTCCTGCAACTTGTATGCTTAGTTCATAGAATCATTTCAGGTTATCTCCAGGTAAGTATCCATCACTCAGTAGTCAGCAGTGACTCAGTAGTTCAGTCTGTTAAATGCCTTATACACAGTACATTTTACCACACACAATCTTGGGTTTGAATCCAGTAGTATGTAGGACTGAATTTTTAGGATCAGTCACGTAATGCTCACATTTCTCTCTCCCCAGGAACAAAAGGTATATGGGTGAGTTAGCCCATGTTATGAGCAGATATTATGTTTAGGTTTCACAGAATGTTAAAATCAATACCAAGAATGTGTTCATTGGCATTGTTAATTCATAAATAAATCTGTGTAATCCCAGTATGGCTGTATCCATTGCATGTCTGTACTACATTGCTGCAGTCAATTACTGCATTATTTGCAGATGTCCCCTGCAGTCACAACTATTGGATTCTACTCCTATACGTGCCAACTTAGGCATGATGGCTGTCTAGTTTACTTACTGTATACAAACATGCCTCTCAAGTGTCAGAATTTCTTGTAACGTAATGAAAACTGCCTAATCTGTCTGTTACATGATTACCAGACAAATAATAATGTATTACCAAATCCATTTATAGAACACCTTAGTAGTTATATAAGTCCACATTATGTGAAACTGTTCTTGTACAATACAAATACAGAATAATCCAATACAATAAAGATTACATTAGAAATACTATACAAAAAAAAAATAAGTTGAATGAACAAACTGCTACAAGATGTTGTAATATATTACTACACACCTAGACAATGCTATACAGTTAAAACATTACAGACGATAATAGTCACCCTCATCATACATGATGTAGACAGTGTCCAAAAAAAAGTATGCAGGTATTGCAATGTGTGACATTGACTGTTATAGTACATGCAAAATAGAATGTTAGTTTCAGTTAGGAAAATAGCTGCCAGAAAGTTAGTTATGCAGATATATAGCGTGAGAGAGTTAAAAAAATAGAAACAATAAAGCCTGAGCAGTAGCTTAAGGATATGGTATAGAAGCAGAGAAGGAGTTAGAAGAGCTTTAGGATCTTCCAGTATGTGAGGGATTGAAATGTGACAGAAGAGGAAGACCTGAGCATTAGGGAGGCTTTATGCAGGAGCAGAGCCATGTATTTTTTAGATGATTTTTTAAAGAGGCTTTGAAATGGGTTAGGTCAGGCATAGACCTGGTAGCTAGAGGTAGTGTATTCCAATGTATAGAGACAGAGTATGAATACAGAGAGTGACCAGGTTTTCTTGCGGATTTTGAGATAGGTAAGAGATTTTTGTCTTCTGGTCATACGGATCGATTTGGTGTGTAAGGTGTGACTAGATTGGCTAGTGCAGGGCAGGCAGTAGGCTTGAAAATAAGGTTGTGCAAGGTGGATAGATGAATAAAGGCAAGTTGGTTGGGGAGTTCAAGCCAGTTTAATTCTAGGAGTGGTTTACAGTGGTGTGTGTGATATTTAAAGTTTGTGCCAAACTTTGCAACTTTGTTGTAGCACTGTTCCAAGTTAGTTAAGATAGGGGCACCATAAAGAAGGAATGGAAGTAAAAATGTTTTTTGCAAGGGTAGTTTTGGTTACTGCATAAAGAAATGTTAGTTTATATATAACAGTCCCAGTTTTTGATGAGTTTTCTTTATATTTTTCTGTATATAGAGGTCAAATGAAAGTTTATTGTCAATGATAGCACCTAGAAGTTTGGCTTCCTGCACTATTTCTATGGCAGTGTTGTCAGATGCAAGGATGTTGAACTGATCAGTGACAGGGGAGGTGTTTTTGGGATGAAAGAGCACTAGTTTTGTCTTCTTTGGATTAAGAAAGAGTTGGGCATTTCTTAGCCAGGATTCTACCGCTGTAAAGGACTGCTGAGTTTTTGGGAGTAGTTCTGGTAGTGATTGAGCAGTGCAGATTATGGTGGAATCATCAGCATATTGAATGAGGGTCCCAAGGTGAGTGACAGTGTGAAGGTTGTTTGTGGAAATTTTGAAGAGTAGGGGGTCCTAGGATGAAGCCTTGAGGGACTGCAGTAGGGTTGTGGAGAAAGAATGAGAGTTCATTGGACCATTTCACTGCTTGTTTATGATCCTTGAGGTAGCTCTGAAACCATTTTACTGTGTTATGTGAGAAGCCTAAGGTAGACAGTGTGTTCAAAAGTAAGGGGTGAGACACTGTGTCAAAGGCCTTGGAGAGATCAAGGAATACTGAGGATGTATAGCATCTTGAATCTCTGGCCTTGTTCATGGTGTCCGTAGAAGATAATAGGGCTGTAGCTGTGCTGTGGCTAGGTCAGAAACCATGTTGGGTTTTGGTTAAAAGATTGCTTTTTGCAATAGATATTGCATTACCTGCTGATGGATACCTCTCTCGAGAATTTTTGATATGGTTGACAAGATGGATATAGGACGGAAATGAAATGTATCAAAAGAGTTGCCTCCTTTGTGGATATGAGTGATGTGAGATTGGTTTCCATATGGTAGGTACTTCTGATTCGGATAAAGACCTATTTATAAAGATACTTATTGGGTAGGCGACTGAGTTAGCAGCCAGTTTGAGGTAGTATGGGGGAGATTGTCAGCTGAAGTAGAGCAGGATTTTAGTTTTTGTAGCACTTTCTTAATGGTGTCAGTGGGTACAGGCTGAAATGAAAATGGGGTTTGTATGACATATTGCTGAGTAGGGGGGTTAGTAATGACAGGGTAAGAAGTAGTTGATGGCCTGGGATCGGTGTCTGAATAGGTTGAAGGGGGAGGGGTCCAGCATTAGGGGTGTTAGCTAGTAGGTCTGAAATTGATTTTATGACGTGCTTATTAAGGTTTCTGACTATTTGTGATGGAGGGATATCATCTACAATGTCACTAATGGAATGTTTTTTCTCTCTCTCCACCCCTTATCTTAATTTATTCATTATTGGTATGCATTATTATGATTTAATATTAACATAATTTGTTAAACTAACTATATTTTGGAAAATATGGTTGATTATTGTTATGTTTTAGTATGATTCAATATTAACATATTTTGTTAATTTGACTGTTTTGTTGGCCTTATGGTTTACTTCATATTGGCGTGCTGTTACCATACTGACTGTTATCTCACTTAATGTTGTGTTGCACATAATATACATTAATGTGCCTTTGGATTAATAAATATGATGTTCCATTCTGTTAATACTAGCAATGGTTTGGTTATTACTAACTGTAACTTATTGCTATACCTCATTTACCACAGCACGTCAAGGTAAGTCAGTTACAGCTGATCCCCCTACCTTGCCTCAACTGGTTGTGGCACCAGGTCCCAACACATTTGGGACTCAGACTGGTGGTCCACCCTCTTCTGCCCCTGCACTACCTGTGGTGTTGGGTAGTACCATCAAACGGGACGGGGATGGGCCCTGCTCTGGGGGCAGTGCCAGAGGTGGAGCTGTTACCTGGGTGGTGCTGCTGGTCTTGGTGCACAGGATAGTCTACCATGGCTATGACTGCCACATGCACCAGATTGAGGACATGCTGGTCAGCCTGGTGGAGCAGCCTCACCTGGTGCTGAGCCTCCAGCACAGCCACCCTCTGGGCAGTGATGGAGCAGTGCCAACAGTCCCATGGGTGGGGACATGAGTCATGCTGCTACCATCTGGAGATACATGAGACTCGGATTCCACAACACCCTTCCTATCCAATATGTTCACCCCTCTCATGTGTCACACACCACACCTGTCTGCTGTCTTGTTTGTCTTATCTGTTTGAAAATGTATCTTCACATACCCAACTTACCTCCCCCACATGTACCTATGTCCCTTCCCCAACACTCCACTCTCACCTTAAAAAAATGGGCACCTATCCCCCCCAAAAAATATCTGATACATAGCTCTCTATTACACACACATGACCACTGGACACAGGTAATTTGGTCCAATTGGCTTGACAATGCAGTTATATTGCCCTCAAGCCTCTCTCTGGGGTGGAGAGTTCAAAGTCATGTATAAATTCTGTCAAAGTGCACAGTTGTTGCTGTACAAGAAATGAATAGCTATGGTTCTTTCCTATACCTTTCCTGTACATCCCTACCTGCCTTTAACTTTGTTTTTCCCCCTGCTTGTCCCATTTCACTACTTTCCTTATATATGTATGTATTGCACAGTGATTGCATGCAATTGGCTAATGATAGTGCAATTCAGCTGTTTTGGCTGCAGTTAGCATATCAGACCCACAGATTGATTTAGAGGAAATTAACTGCTAATGAGAAGCATGTTAAAAATGCAAGTAGCTGGCTATGGTGAAACATTCTGTATGAGACTTTCCTCACATAGAACACAACTTTGTGAAATATTACTAGACATACATTTCAACAGAGGGGTACTGCGCTCCACCAGGTATGTAACTGTTGTTTGTGTATAACTGGATGCAGATGGGAAAATAGAGGTATGGGGAATATTGATTACAGCAGTAAGCCTGTCATAGACTTGTGGTAATGACACGTCATTGATATCCTGCTGTCTTACACCTACAGGGGACGTACAATACATCAGGGTTGCATTGTCTTTTGTTATTGTGGCACATTGATGTTGTTGGACTCTCCCTATATAGTGGCTGTAATAGCACAATGCTATTCATCTGGCACTGGTCTTATGACATATTTTTGTGTGGTTGGCCTTAGGGGACACACCAAAGTGGAATGGAGTGTTAGGGGTATGATCATACAACAGAATCTCTCATGACACACAGGCAAATAGCTCAGTATTGATACTATCATGGTTGTGTCCACACACGTAGTATGTTGTCAAATTGTGGGGTATTGACTCAGAAGAGGTTTCAGGTTCCAGTATAAAATCAGGTTTACTAAAACATAAGCGCTTTCATAGGAAAACCCCACTTCATCAGATGCTATTGTAGTCTAAACTGTTGGTCTTTTTATATACATATGATTCAAAGTCACATGATATAAAACTGTCACATGATGCAGACATTTAAATACGCATACATTTGATTCAAGATCACATGATATAAAACTGTCACATAATGCAGACATTTAAATACACATTTAAAACTATCTGTTCAAAATTCAAATAATAAAATACAAAAATAAAATACAAAAATAATACTGACATTCATAAAAACTGATATCACCATACAAATATTAGTACACATCTGACACATACAAAAAGGGTCTACATCATATGAGCGAATCTCACAAATTGCAAAAGCTCATAATATTGAATGTACCGGACCTCAAAGTGCTTTTTTTAAGATCGCGGTACAGTGAAGAATGGGATATTTGCCCTTTCCTCACTGTAGTGCGATCTTGGAGTTGGAATATATATTTAGCGGGGGATATGGTGGCACAGCCCCCCACAATAGGAAGTTCGATATTATGAGCGTTCGCAATTTGTGCAATTCGCTCATATGATATAGACCCTACAAAAATTACCTAAAAAAAGTCTGCATTTTAATTTAGGTTTTAATGGAACTAAATTAAAATGTTAACCTCTTTTTAGGTAATTTTGTATGTGTCGGATATGTACTAATATTTGTACGTTTTTTTTCTATTTTATTTTTGTATTTTATTATTTGAATTTTGAACAGATAGCTTGTGGTCGGATCTGACCAATGAGGAACTGACCTCTGGTGCTGAGCACTGGTTACCCATGTTGGTAATAACCAAGTCTAGGATATTACTGCCTCTGGTGGGGGTGTGGATAAGTTGATCCAAGGCATTGGAATTTATGAATTCCAGAAAATATTGAGCACAAGAGTTGGTACATGAGTAGTTTTCCCAGTTAATGGTGTGGTAGTTGAAATCACCCATTATTAGAGTGTTAGGTTGTACCCTAATATTTTCCAGTGTATCAAGAAATGAGGAGTGGGAATCCTGGGGCATGGAGGGGGATCTGTAGCAAGCTACAATTTGGATTGCAGTCTTGCCCAGAGTTAGTTGCGCTTAGATTATCTTGGATGCATTATGCTGAGCAACTAGCCTGGAGTTGTGGATATCCTTAATGAATATGGACATGCCTCCATCTTTAGTGTTTCAGTCCAGGTTAGGTGGCTGAAAGGTGTGGTATGAATTATAGCCTAGTAATGCAGGGGTTGAATCAGGTCTCTGTCACTGCACAGATGTTGATGTTATCCATTTTAAAGAGTGCCTCGAGTGAGTGCATTTTGAGGTTTAGACTTCTAGCACTGAGTAGCAATACCCTCAGATTCTGCTTGCTTGTACCTGTTATGGTGGTGTATTTGTCATTTGAACCTTGCCTGAACAAGGCACTATAGGGGTGGATAGAGCCTTAACTAGTATCTGGAATCCCAGGGGTGACAGGTGCAGGCCATCTCTGGCAAAGCATCATGGCTTGTCGATCATGTAATCCCAGGCAGACAGATACTGGATCCCCATAGAATGACACCAGAAGCTTAGCCAATTGTTGAAGTCAATCATTTTGTCCTTGTACTGTGGTATAATTCTGGGTGATGGCAGAATACTACTCAGGGCTAGGGTCATACCTGCCTGGGCTACAAGATCGGACAGCTCCTCCATGTCCCTTTTCATGTAGTCCAGGGAGGTATGTCTCAGGTCATTCACACCAACATGGACAATGACATAATCATATTTGTACTTGTTGTGGAGTGACCTGAGTGCATGAGTTATGTGCTGGATCCTGGCACCTGACAGGCATCTGATAGCAACTTTCTCCATGTTTAGCCTGGTGAGTGGAACATCAGTGTGCCTGACTATAGAGTCACCTATGACTAGAGTGATGGGTACGTTGTTATGCCTTATGGGCTGTGGTTGAGTGGCACACTGAGTTTGTGGGCTATGTGTCATTTGGGTTGTGTTGGGGAGTGGAGGTTGCTTGTGTTTCTGCTTTGGAGGTCTCTGTTGCTTGGGCAGGTTTTTACTGAGAGCCTTCATGAATGTAGGTGTGTGTTTTGTGTTTCTATGTGTGTGTTTTGGTGGTGTAAGTTTTGAGGGACTATGTGATGAGAGTGGTGTGGTGCAAGTGTTTACCTTCTTCTCTTGACTGTCTAGTCCAGTCTTGGGTGAAGAGAGCTTTGCTTCCAGTTTGGCTATATAACTGCATCTCTCACAGGTTATAGTGTTGGGTGGTAGGAGGAGAGGGTTTTCTGTGTACATGAGGCAATTTCTGCATTGCCCCAAGGTGCCCAGATTCATCAGGTAGACAGGAGGGGTGTGACATGTGTGAGCAAGCAGTGGATAGTGCCGGCCAATTTGTTCTTGCTGTATCTGTACATAGTGGATGTCCACATATCTGGTCCTGTAATGTGTTTCCCTTTTGTTGTCTTTCAGGAATAATGTACTGTAGATGCCATGCACCCTTCTTGGATGCAGAGAATGAACTAATACTTAGAAGAACTACAGCAGCATCATCACATCATGTTATCTAGGGGGAGGCATAAAAGGGAACAGTGGGCTGCATTGTGGTTAGACTTTGTCTGAGATGTGAATGCCACTGGCCACCAGGACAGGACATATGAGCAGGTTCAACATCGTGCTACAGACATAGTAAATGCTGCACAATGAAGGGCAGCTGATGTAGTCAGGAATAGTGTAGTCACCGGTTGATGGTCTGCAGCAGAACAACCACTCTCAGCCACTGAGAAATTCCTGGTGAACCTAAGGATGCATAACAGCTCTCAGGCATCCATCACTCCATACATCATGGAGGTGTGTGCAAGTAAGCTTACTGTGATCACCATTGTAATACTGTAGCAGTCATTCTGTCAGGCTGTACATACCTTTATGTGGGTGTCAGGTCTATGTGCTTGGGGGGGGATTTAAGCTCAGTTGTATTCTCATACTCAGAATGTCATCAATACATCAAGTAATACAGTAGCTACTATACAAATGAGATATATGCATGTATTACCTTGTTGTGCTTCAACATGCGGTAGTACTGACATTACCTCACCTCACCTTTTATCAAGTCTGTCAGGTGGTGTCCAATGCTGTGGTCCTGCTCCTGGTAAGGTTCATGCTGTTTTGTTATGGAATATATATATGCTATTAAAGTTAAGGGCCAGAATACTACCCTGTGTACACTTAATTTTGTGTGTAACCAGAGTAGAATGTTTGTATGTTCCAGTCTGGAACATTTACCTAAGGTTCCTAGATCGGGTAATCACAGGACTGTAGTTGAATGAACAAAAGCACTTTTGCAGTTATAGTTAAGAGCAAATACACCTCCTGCTTACATGAGGCAATTCATTTGACATGCCTTTTTAAAACTGAAAGGTTGATAGTACATACCTTAGGCACTGAATCTTGTATTTGTATATATTTGTTAAGATAGGTGCACTGGGTTTTATGTGTTGTTTTATCAAGTATAATGTCATACTGAATAACTAAAAGGTAAACTTTAATGGTCAAGTTTCACTTGATTTACCTGATGTGCTTGTTTTAAAGGCCTTGGGTTGAATATGTGTTTTGTTGTGAGGAAGTCTGTTGTGCATGAAAGCAGAGATGAGAAGATGTGAGACTGATAATACAGTTGTGGATCCTCATTATGATGAATCGTTGCGGATTTTCCATACATAATAGTGCAGGTAGTAATGTATTGCTTGTGTCTTGGTTTTCACAGGTGACCGGGGGGTTGGGGTCTCTCCCCCACAAAACTTGATGTCAGTGTCCCTTCAGACTCTGATGATGATGGTGGACACAGTGAGGCACAGGTGGGGTTGTTGGGGCCTGAATCTGTCCCAGAGGTTGACATCCCTCTTCTTCCACAATTGTCACCACATACAGTCAGTATGCCTACACATATCTAGTCCTCAGAGGCCACAGATATTGGACAGTCAGAGGGTGCAGACATTGAACAGGAAAGCATGCAACTATGGCTCCAGTGAGTGTAGACAGTGGCCATAGCCAGAGACCTGGAGTGGTCCCAAACAGGCAGATTGACATGGATGCTCATAGGAGGACTGCTGTCTGTCCACCACCTGTTGCAGGTGTCACATCATGGGTCACTTGGCTCACGTTTCAGGCCATCATGGAGGCACAGGCACATTCTGAATGGAACACCAAACATATGCTTAGAGTTATGGTTGCAACACAGTCTGACATCCGTGACTGCCTTCACCGCATTGGGGACACCCTGAATCAGTTCACTGATGCAGTGGACAGACTGTGGGCTGAGACAGTATCTGTCTTGGACAGCACATTGTCTGTGCTGGAACATGTGGTTGGAGTAGGGTGTCAGACCCATAGATGTAGGTCAGCAACACCATCTGCTGAGATTCCACATGGTCATGCACAGTTATGCTCCCATAGTGGCAACACATCCACTGCTACAAAGGGGCATGTGCTGTCCACACCACAATGTGGCAGGCCATGAGATCATACTCCTGTGTGGTCCCATGGGGGGCACGGTACCAGCAGACATCAGTCACCATCAGGTACTAGCACTGCATCTGGTCTTGGGCATAGTGGTGCCAGTACAACTCCTGGCAGAGCCAGTTCTCATGTTCAGGGGCAGAGATGGTGAACTGTCAACTCTACCATGTATGGTACAAATCTATCCAACATACACACGTGTAGGGCTAGCACTGTGCATGCCTCTGTACATGCACACACTCACACACCACTGTCTCATGCAGGTCACCTGCAGACAAACATGGCACCTCTCCATGGTCCATCTAACCCGCTCTTCTTCCTCACTCACTCACATGTTGTCAACCATTTGGGCCAGCCTAGGCCTCCATAACCCCCACACAACACCCTGTGCAAGTGCTGATACCTGTGCCACATCCCTGTCATCCTTCCAATCAATGCAGGGAAATGAAGCTATGTGTCTGATGCACTGGGTGACTATATTACTTAGCATGTACATGTGCAATGCAGTATTGTGTTGCCATGCCATTTGTAGTGATCACCAACATGTAGTGTATACTAGCATGTGTCATGAGTACGCAACATACATTTGTGTACCTTATGCTGCATGATGTTGTACTGGCAGTATTATTACACAATGACAGGTATGTCACGGACCTGTGCATGTTTCTGTTCTAAGAGTCTAAGGTCATAACCTATGGACACACAGTGGCAGTAAAGCGGCACAGGATTGCATGGCAGCACAGCAGAAATATGACTTCAGCAAGGTACATCAATATACATGCATGCTTTCATAGGTTCATATGTGTAGGACAGTCTAACAAGGACAATGGTGGCAGTCAGCATTCACATGCATTCATAATTTGTGATAAGGTCTGTTACCTTTGATATTTGTCTCCTGTGTTTTCAGAACTTACACATCTACAAGCTGTGGTGATGGAGTGGACCCATCTACAAATATCCTGTGGCCAGTTCAGACACTTGGCCAACATCAGTTATGATTATCATGTTCTGCATCGCATTGGGTAACCTGCACATGATGTGTGTCACAGCAGATGTGTGCATTGCATGCATGGGGGACCTTTCATGTAGGGTGTAATGTCTGTGTTATATAGCAGTCTCCCTAGTATGTACTATGTATACCACATTGATGCTGTAGGTATGTAGAACACATGAGATGTGTTATTCATGTCATGGCAATGCGGGAGGTGCACAGTGGGATCTGACACCTCCCTGTATGGGAACATACACATCCACTTTAAAGCATTTAGGTGATGGACTATATTTGTATGGTTGTGACATGGACTCCATAGGACATATATTCACTGATTCACTGTGTATTGGTGTACCATGGCACCTGTGTGGCTGCTACAGTTCTATGGTATGCCTGTATGATGACATGCTAAGGGTGACATTGCACACACTGAAAGGTGTGCTGGTTGCCAAATTCAGTATAGTAGTGATAGTCTGAAATTTACATCCATAACCTGTTAGTATAGGTGGTACAACAGTGAATGCATCCTTGCATACTAATTAACAGTGACCATAAAAGGGTACAGTACAGTGTGTCCATACCTTTATGTGTAATGACTCAAGCGTGTGTGGTGTGCAGACACTACAATATTGTACTGGGGTGGATGATATCCCATAGGGTAGTATCATGCAGTGGTTGGCATGTCATCTGTGTCAGTGGCTCAGACATCAACTGACTGTGTCATAGGCCATCCTGGATAGCTGTTGGGTCTGTGTGGGAGTCAGTGATGACTCCTAATATGCAACCACCTGCTGATGTGTCAGTGAGAGGTCACTGACAGTGGCTGTGACTGGAGGGAGGGCATACCAAGAAGGGGAATGCCATTAGTGGTGGATGGCGAATCTCACTGGTGAGTGACATCAGGGCAGTGTAGGTCTCCCAGTGCTATGTTCCCAGGGTATGACTCTCAGACACATGCCTATATACCAGTTGACATAGCACTCTGAACATGACATACACTGTTTCCAGCATGGCCTGCTGCTAATATACACATAAAACTTGTCAGTCCAAGGATGGTCGAGTGAGACTGCTGTCCGACATCCATCACATAGTGTAACAGTCATAGGGCTCCACCGGTCACAGTCAGTAGGCATGATCTGGCATTGAGTAACATTAGCAGTGCTTGGTGCAGTGTCAGTAGGTCTACAACAGTGTTGGTATCCATGCTAGCCACTATCATGGCATTTCAGGTGACATGGCTTAGAGATCTGGATACACCGCTTGGCACTACATGCTAGTTGTCCTCTGTGCAGTTAAGTATTGCAGTTACTTCCATCGTGTTGCAAGAAGAGAGTCACGCAAGATGTCTGTAGAAGTACAGGCAGACATGTTAGGAAAGTGCAATATGTACACACTGTGTTGCCTACTCATGCTACAGCTCCCTTTTCTGAAGCATGGCCCAGGTCTTTACCTACACTGCCATGGTGCAGTGCCATGAGATCCCTACACGGGGAACCAACATATAGGTTCATAAGTTCATAGGTGCTTACTAGGCTAAAGATTACAAGGGCCTTTTTAAGCCTAGCCATGCATCCCAGATCTCTGACAATTTCTTAAACCCTTGATAAGTATACGCATGGGCCTGGGAAATGAACCATTTACAGGTTTACCTGTGTCCAGTAGAGACATAGGTGCCAAACCAGGGATGGATTTCTGTTTTCCCATTCAATTGTCCAAGTTGCACTTGAATTGAGTTAAGGAGGAATCTGCTTCACATGGATGGGCAGCCTGTTCCATAGATGGGGTAGTCTCTGGGATTCATACCTATCTCTCCAGCAGTCATATTTATATCACAGGCAACGTTTAAGTCTTTAGAATGGGTAATTATATTGATGTTCCAAAAACTTAAACCTTGCCAGTAACATAAATAGGATCTGCTGGAGAGATAGGTATTTTTCCTAGAGACAACCCAGTCTATGGAACAGGCTCCCAATCCATGTGAAGCAGAGTTCCTCCTTAACCCAATTCAAGTGCAACTTGGACAATTGGATGGGAAACCCGAAATTCATCCCTGGTTTGTCACCTACAGTGGATATAAAATGTTTACACACCCCTGTTAAAATGCCAGGTTTTTGTGATATAAAAAAATGAGACCACAATAAATAATTTCAAAACTTTTCCCACCTTTAATGTGACCTATAACCTGTACAATTCAATTGAAAAAACAAATCTGTTAGGGGAAAAAATATAAAAAATAAAAAATGTACAATATGCTGGTTGCATAAGTGCGCACACCATTAAACTAATACTTTGTTGTTGTGTGTGAACACCCTGAAGCACCCTTTGATTTAATTACAGCATTCGGTCTATTTGGGTACACAGCTGCCATCAATTAAAGATACTCTGATTAACCCCAAATAAATTTCAGCTGTCCCAGTAGGATTTTTCTGACATTTACTCAGTTGCCTGCTACAACAAAAGCCATGGTTTACAGAGACCTTACAAAGCATCAAAGGGATCGCATTGTTGAAAGGTATCAGTCAGGAGAAGGGTACAAAAAATATTCCACAGCATTGGATATACCATGGAACACAGTGAAGACAGTCATCAAAAAGTGGAGAAAATATGGGACAACAGTGACGTTGTGAAGAACTGGACATCCCTCCAAAATTGATGAAAAGACAAGATGAAAACTGGTCATGGAGCTACAGCAACAGTGAAGGAGCTGCAGGAATTTCTGACAAGTGCTGGTTGTGTACTAAGTGACAACAATCTCACATATTCTCCATATGTCTGGACTATGGGGTAGGGTTGCAAGATGAATGCTTTTTCTTACACAGAAAAACATCCAGGCCCAGCTAAAATTTGCAAAACAATACATCAAGTTTCCCAAAAGCATGTAGGAAAATGTGTTACGGTCTGACGAGACTAAGGTTGAACTTTTTGCCCACAATACCAAAAAGTATGTTTGGCGCAAAAACAACACTTTGCATCACCAAAAGAACACCATCCCCACAGTGAAGCATGGTGGTGGCAGTATCATACTTTGGGGTTGCTTTTCTTCATGTAGAACTGGGGCTTTAGTCAAGGTGGAGAGAATTATGAACAGTTGCAAATACCAGACACTTTTGGCCCAAAACCTTCAGGCGTCTGCTAGAAAGCTGAAGATGAAGAGGAATTTCACCTTTCAACATGACAATGACCTCAGGCATACATTCAAATCAACAAAATAATGGCTTCACCAGAAGAAAATTAAAGTTTTGGAATGGCCCAGCCAGAGCCCAGACCTAAATCCAATAGAAATTCTGTGGGGTGACCTGAAGAGAACTGTGCACAAGAGATGCCCTCACAATCTGACAGATCTGGAGCGCTTTTGCAAGGAAGAGTGGGCAAATATTGCTAAGTGAAGATGTGCCATGCTGATAGACTCCTACGCAAGATCACTGAATACTGTAATTAAATCAAACGGTGTTTCAAAAAAGTATTAGTTTAAGGTTGTACACACACAACAAAATATTAGTTTAAGGGTGTGCACACTTATGCAACCAGCATACTGTACATTTTTTTTTTTTTCCCCCTAACAAATTTGTTTGTTTTTCAATTGAATTGTATATGTTACAGGTCACATTAAAGGTGAGAAAAGCTTTAAAATGATTTATTGTGGTCTCATTTTTTATATCACAAAAACCTGGCATTTTAACAGAGGTGTGTAAACTTTTTATATCCACTGTATGTCTCTAATGGACACAGGTAACCTGAATATGGTTCATCTCCCAGGACCATGCTTACAATTATCAAGGGTATCAGAACTTGCCAGAGATTTGTGATGCATGGCTATGCTTAAAATGGCCATTGTGGTCATTAGCCTAGTAAACACCTATGAACCTATGAACCTAAATGTTAGTTCCCGTGTGGGGATGTCACAGCAATGGTCCAGGGCAGTGTAGGTAATGACTTTGACCATGCTTCAGACATCATGCATATAGCAATATGAGTGACCACTACAGCCCCCCCAATGTAAGGTCCACACTGGTGAGATCTGGCCCATGACAGTCTCCTTAGAACTACAAGCACGTATCCCCCTTGCAGACAATACAGACATATATGTCAAGAAAGCCATGCTGTGGAAGCATGGAGGTGTTTAGGTGAAATGGCAGTTTTTAGCTAGATTGTTTAATGAAATCTTGGAAAGTGAGAGGATGCCTGAGGAATGGAGAAAACGTGTTTTGGTATCGATTTTTAAGAATAAGGGTGATGTGCAGAGCTGTAGTAACTACAGAGGGATTAAATTGATCAGTCACAGCATGAAGTTATGGGAAAGAGTAGTGGAAGCTAGGTTAAGAAGGGAGGTGATGATTAGTGATCAGCAGTATGGTTTCATGCTAGTAAAGAGCACTACAGATGCAATATTTGCTCTGAAAGTGTTGATGGAGAAGTACAGAGAAAGTCAGAAGGAGTTGCATTGTGTCTTTGTGGACTTAGAGAAAGCATATGACAGGGTGCCTAGAGAGAAGTTGTGGTATTGTATGAGGAAGTCGGGAGTGTCAGAGAAGTATGCAAGAGTGGTACAGGATATGTATGAGGGTAGTGTGACAGCGGTGAGGTCTGTGGTGGGAGTGATGGATGCATTTAAGATGAAGGTGGGATTACATCACAGATCAGCTCAGAGCCCTTTCTTATTTGCAATGGTGATGGACAGGTTGACAGACGAGATAAGACAGTAGTCCCCGTGGACTATGATGTTTGCAGATGACATTGTGATCTGTAGTGAGAGTAGGGAACAAGTGGCGGAGACCCTGGAGAGGTGGAGATATGCTCTAGAGAGAAGAGGAATGAAGGTCAGCAGGACTAAGACAGAATATACATGTGTGAATGAGAGGGAGGATAGAGGAATGATGAGGATGCAGGGAATAGAGGCGGTGAAGGTGTATGAGTTTAAATACTTGGGATCCACAGTTCAGAGTAATGGTTAGTGTGGAAGGGAGGTGAAGAAGAGAGTACAGGCAGGATGGAGTGGGTGGAGAAGAGTGTCAGGAGTGATTTATGACAGACGAGTACCAGTAAGAGTGAAAGAGAAAGTCAACAAGAGGGTAGTGAGACCAGCTATGTTATATGGGTTGGAGACAGTGGCATTGACAAAAAGGCAGGAGCCAGAGCTGGATGTTGCAGAGTTAAAGATGTTAAGATTTGCACTGTGTGTGATGAGGGTGGACAAGATTAGGAATAAGTATATTAGAGGGTTAGCCCAGGTGGGAAGGTTTGGAGACAAAACCAGAGAAGCAAGATTACATTGGTTTGGACATGTGCTGAGGAGGGATGCAGAGTATATTGGGAAAAATATGCTAAGGATGAAGCTGCCAGGTAACAGGAAAAGAGGAAGGCCTAAGATAAGGTTCATGGATGTGGTGAGAGAGGACATGCATGTGGTTGGTGTGACAGAGCAAGATGCAGAGGACAGGAAGAAATGGAAACAGATGATCCACTGTGGCAACCCCCAACAGGAGCAGCCAAAAGAAGAAGAATATGTCAAGAAAGCCATTTATTGTGGGATGCGTGACGTAGCATGAGTGCACCTTCCCCTTCAGATGGGAGGGGCATGTCTACAGAGCTCTACATCTATGCATTATGTCATCAGCATTATAACTGCATGAACTTGGCTCTACAGGATAGGAGGGATACAAGCTCACCATGGCTCAGCACACCTGACTGGTGAACAAGTGCCATTAGCAGGCTGTGCAATAACAGGTGGACATTGCTGTATTACAGTTGGGGTGGGGGCGCCTCCCTAACATTGTGGCACAACATCTTCTGTAACAGCAGCACATAGTGTTGCTGTGGTGTTGTGTAGGCACAGTAAGTTGCACCTGTCACCACTCACACGAAGCAGGACCAGGACACACAATGTAGTTATAAGTGTAACTCCAACAAACAGGCCCAGATAGTCCCTGACCCCAGACGTCATGATGCCATATATGATGGGCCTGTACTCATAGCTAACTTGTACTCCCACACTGTCTGCATCATGTACACTCCCTTGTCCCCACCACGTAACAAATGACATTCCTACAACCTGTCCCATTACCATCATATTGACAGAACAGTTCATAACTGGCCTCACAATTGAAGGCACACAGCATCTATTGCACATGCTAACTTTCCAGGCTGAATCCCACCTGTGATCTGACAAGGGTTACTAACACCATTGGGAAGCCATTGCATTCATACTGACACTACTATCTGCACAACAGCTGAGTGGATTATGGCACCTGTTCTACCCTTGCACAGAGGTGGTGCATCTACTGACCAACATAATTATACAACTCTTTATGTAACTATCCATATCTGTATGCTCATAAGGATTATCATCACGGAGTTCATTAGCACACATATATGTGGTGTATACATGGTTGAGTGTACACATTTTACATGTGTGACAGAGAGTGCATGACTGTTACACCATGGTGGATATTTCTGAGGCGGTCAGCAGGGACATGTGTGATAGTACATCAGGCCGGACAACCCCCAGACTGAGTCAAGCTATCTGACTATACCACTCATTTAGGCAACATGTACAAAGCACCGACTTAGGAATACATGATACTGTCATTGTAGGGGTTACTACATGGCCCATTGATGGCAGAAATGCACAACATAGAGACATGCGACTCCAATAGCTGATCTATAAGCAGCAGTGCTCAATAGGGCACAGTCCTGGATCCTATACTGCTTGGACTGCATATCAGCACAGTACACACAACTACTGAATGACTGTGGCTAACAATGTTGGCTGCTGTCTGCTAATTGTGAGCACTCATAGAGTCTCTGAGTTATGTCAGTATCCTGCAAGAGGGTATTGCACCACATGCCTGGTGACATATTGGGACTGATATGGTACTAACCACAGACATAGGTCTACGTGATGGAAATGATACTACATATATATTCACTCAGAATATATATGTAGTATCATTTCCATCAGGTAGACCTGTGTCCCTGGTTAGTAGCACATCAGTCCCAACATGTGATGTACATACTCAGGGTTGAAAAGTGGGCACACAGACCTGGCCACACAGGTTTACACCTAATGTGCCTCAGGTCATCATGATTCTACAATGGTATGGCAGGAATCATATGGCATAGCTGAGGCCACAGTCACCAGTAGGTGACATACTTATAACTTCCACATACTCTTCCCTCAGCATGCCAATATCTGAGTACAACAGCCATATGTTGACATATCTTACCAAGCTGTACTGGCACTTGCACACAATGGTATGGTCTCTAACAAGGCCACTTCACATCTTCAGTATGTGATCAGTGCTGCAATGAGTGTCATTGCTGCCTGTGGCATATAGATTACTCAGAGGTTATCTGTGCCTTGCATACAGGGCAACGTGTGACACTGCTGGAGTGCATGTGTTGCCTATCTGTAGGGAGCATAATATATGGATAACTCATGATAAGGACATAACCTACTATGTGACATTAGTACTACATGCTTGTGGAAGACATTTGCCTAGCAGACATAAACACATACCCCTTGAAACAGACCCTGCCTAATGGTACACAGAGCACTTCAGTGCACCTCAGGACATGCCATCTGTATGATTGGCTGGGCAACCATCATACTTACACACAGCATCTGTCTGAGTCCATCTTGGACTGGGACAATATGTGCTGATCCTGTACCAAGGGGTATACAGATGTCTCTAATTCTGAGGGATGTATGGCCATTAGGCTAGTTAAGTTCACATGTCCTATGTCTCCATAACATGAGGTATAATGCTGTAAAAGCCTCACTCACAAACACGGCCACATTCAGTCTAGCACCACTTCCACTCACTGCATACAGGACATGCCAAGGCACATATGTAGTGCAAGTTGGCTGTATGTAGATTAGAACACTTACCTATGTACTGGTACATACTACAGATCACGGTACCCGATGCACACAACACACCTCATGTCTGCTAGTACTATCAATTTAGAACATACAATGCTTGTTGATATCAGCAAGCCTTGTGGTCAGTCATTGGGGGTGGGGGATATCACCCACTAGAAATAAAATAATGCAAAACCCTACCTATATATAAGTTGCAAAGGTTATCATATGGATACACACACACACACACACACACACACACACACACACACACACACACACACACACACACACACACACACCGAGTTTGGCCGAGTGAGATTAGAACCCCTACCTATCTAGTCTTATACACTACAGATAACAGTGCTTAAAGCATGCACCACAGCTTACATCTGATACTACATTGTCTGCTGGTAGTCTTAAGGTGGCAGACATGATCAGGCCTTGTAGAACAGGGCAGTTTGGAAGTCAGCAGCAAATTATGGGTGCAAAAAGTACATAACCATTGTAGCTGGATAGCCCATGAGGGCATGTCCGATGTTTTGAAGGGGTGCACACACACACACACACACACACACACACACACACACACACACACACACACACACACACACACACACACACACACACACCATGTGGGCTGGAATGAGATTAAAACCCCTAACTATCTAGGCTTATACACTGTAGATCACAGTACCTATTACATGCACCAAAGGTTAAGTCTGTTGCATATAGCATTACAAGTACTAGGCTTGTGTTGAACAGCATCTGTAGCCTGAAGAGTAATATTGCTTCATACTGCTATCTGCATCTAGTATCTTAGCAATGAGATAACTGTTATTATCCTAGATATGTGTGTGCAGTTACCAGTATGACCATATGTGGCTGCTTGCAGTTAGGTAGGCAAAACTGTGGGCAGGGACAGTGTGCAATGCCCATACGTGAGTTGAAACCATTATAAATTGCACCACCAGCTCACCTCTGCCAGTCTACATAGTGACATCCAGCAGGCATGAGGGTCTGTAGGTAAGTGGATTATGTACTGTTGCATCCTTAGTTTGGATTCTTTGAGCAACATTATGGCTGTGTGATAGTGCATATTTACTCACCATTATTAGAGTATGTCAGACAATGCATACATCCACACACATATTTCTGAATATAACAGGGATGCATATATAAATGTAGCTGTGTGTGTGTGTGTGTGTGTGTATGATATGTATATGTGTTATGTAGGTATATGGGGGGAGTCTATGTATCATTTCAATATATATAGCTATGTATATTGGTATATATCTGTTTGACATTACATAGCGATAGATATACTATGCTGCATGTGAGAGAGAGATACTGACAGATGGATATGTATACGTATATGTCTGTATGTATAGACATTTATACATAGCAGGTCATTTCAATGAAGGGGTAACAGAACTGCATTCACTTTTTTCTAAGTGTATGCGCATGCCCAGTGGGACCTTCAGTACATATAATGTGACTCCAGGCCACACCTACCTGTATTCCAGTCCAGGAATTTGTATGTTACAGACATTAACATCCACCCCTGTTTCTGCAGTACTGCACTTCACTCAAAATGTCCACAGCATTCCCCAGCTGCTGTACTAAATATGTGATTGTAGTTGTTAACGTTACACCACCAACAGACTGAAAGTCTGCATACTGCTCAACTGTTCTAATTTTCACAGAATGTCCAGAGTCGCCTCATATGTTTGGTCTGTTCCTCATACATTTGTGGTCTTCTGGTGATTTATTGAACATTGACATCAATACATTCTACTAACTACGGACAAACATTTGTGTTTCAGACTTTATATCCTTCAGTTATATGTAATAATGCAACAACTTTAATTCCAGCAAATGTCTAGGTTTATGTGACCAATATTTAAAATCTGTCCCTTTGTTTGGGCCTTTGCCCCCGTAATCTTTCTGGCTTTGTTCAGATTTTCTGCACTAAGAGGTTGAGAGGTATTACATTCTGTGAAAACACCAACAAAATACTACTCATATGCAAAAGACATGAGTAATTCCAGATTATAACCATCAACACCATCACCCATGCTAGCTTCCCTAGTCCACTGAGACACACAGGTCACTAGACAGAGAGGAGTCATTCATCATACAATCAACAGCATACATTGTTATCCCCCATGTAGAGATACATACAATGTGTGAGTGCTATCTATGTTACAGCCCTGAGATTGCCTGGTCCACTGATATACCATAATTGATTTTCTGTTAAGGCAGTAATAAGGGTAGACTGCTGTGTTAGGGGTGGGGGACCAACAGCATATGATCAGCTTGGGTAGACAGTTGTCCACATATCATGTGTGCCCATCGTTTAACATCTCCATTGCCTGATCTTGTGAATAGTCCAACCATGTACAGCTTACTTTCTATCTCTAAGCACAAGTCCTTCTTCTATTTTTATTAAAACCTTTTTTAATTCTTTAATTTTTTTTTTTTTAAATTTTAAATTTTAAATTTTTTAATTTTGTAATTTAATTTCTATAATTGCTTTCTCCTCTCCTCCCTGGAAAATGAAAATATATATAAAGTTAGACTAGCTAGCCGTTAAAAAAATGTAAAATAAAATAAATAAATGAGGCCTCGTGAATATTAAGGAACACATACTATTGGACAAGGTATCTGTAGTCCCATGTGGATGCTAAATCTGACCAAATAGCCCACCACTATATTTACTTGCATAACAGCAGCAGATTCATACATACGATATATTATTAGATTAATCCTTACAATTAGTGTGTAGGTTAGAGGCTTACCCTGTGAATGCAGCAGTTGATAGAACTGTAGTTCAGGGCTGACTCTGAGTGATACAAGCAGTACACAGCCAATACATGGATAGGTGCAGGTTGTGTTGCCTGGCATCAGCTATATTAATATATGCATGTGAGTAGGAGTAAGGTGTTGATCCCTAAGGCCCTACGTTGTCAGTGAATGTGTTATGCATTGTTTCTTAGCCAATGCCAGGTTTTACTGGACACGCCTATCTCTGCCAACAGGGACATCATCAGGGGGCTCCTCCTACAAGTCCTCCTGTGAATGTGGCTTGGTGACCTAGGCACTGGTGGGGGGCTGTGTATCACTTCTCTTTGCTGATCCTGCTGCAGATTCTTCCACAGGATCATACTGTGTGGCATGGCACATATTGTGAACATATGTGCACATGTGGCTGGAGAGTACTGCAGGGCTCCACCAGCTATATCAAGACACCAGAACCATGACTTCAGCAACCTAAACACATGCACTATGATGTTCCCAGTTTTTGCGTGTGCCTCATTATGGCATTCTTCTATGGGTGTGTGTGCATTTCTGATTGGTGTCATCATCCACATTTCCAGTGCATAGCCAGCATCTCCCAGTAAATGGCCATGTGGAATGTCCACCCTAGCAAACATCTTGTACAGCTGTGATGTGTGCCAGATATGGGAGTCATGATAACTGCCTGGGCTGTCAGCACACACATTCATGATAATACCCTGGACATTGCACACAGTTTGGCAGTTGATGGAGTGGTGCCTCTTGTGGTCAATGTAGATTCTACCCTCCTCACTGGGTGGTGCCTTGATGTGTACATGAGTGGAATCTGTGGCATCCAGTGCCTCAGGGTAGTGTGCTACATGGTAAAAGTGTTGCATATTGCTGGCCCTCACCGGGATGAGGGGAAGATAAATGTGCTTACTGGCATGTGGTGGCATGGCATCCAAGAACTGGTGGATTATCCTGGATGTTGATACCTGTGAGACCCTCATCATGTCCCCAGTTGGTCTTTGGAAGGTGCCTGTGGCTATTATCCTAAGGACTACACATACCTTTGTTTCCACTGGGATGGGTTCCTCTGTGTTGACTCTGGGTCTGAGTTGAGGGTGGCAGAGCTCAGTGAGTTCTTATAGTATGTCCCTGTCTACCCTGTAGTGTTCTACAATCTCCATCTCATGTAGCTCCTGGAAGGTTAAACTGGGCCTGAACACTCTTTTCCTTTTCTGCCTAGGCCTACTGTCAGTAGCAGCAGCATTGACTTCAGCATCTAATGCACACAAATGTAGCAGATCTTCAGCAGCCCCTAGCATTCTTTCATTTAAAATTTGCAAGTCTGTACTCCAATAGTGCAGAGTAAGGGGAAAAATCAGATTGTAGGGTGTGTGCATACATTATAGTGCTCTACTGTAGGTGCTGCCTGCGTGACTGGTGACCTATACCTATTATATCATTAACATCATTTAATGGCCCTAGTTTAAGTTAAACAAGGATTAACAGTAATTAATACATCATTGGCTTTTTAGATACGCTCAACAATGCAGCGCAGCTTGCAAACATGCACCCTGTAGGTAAACAAAGCTTAGCAGTCAGTGGACACAGCCCCCAGGCTTGAATGCTCAGCACAGTGGCGCACCCCGCAAGCATGCGGAAACATGTGCCCCGTAGGCAAACAAAGCTTAGAAGTCAGTACACCCCCCCCTCCAGACTTGCCGCTCAGCATGGTGGCACACCACACAAACAGGTGCAGCTAAGCTCTAATCAGCTCAGAAGTTAGTGGACACACCCTCTCCTGATGTCACCTACCTCCTCTGCGGACACCATCATGGTTGTCTGCCTACATGGAGGAGATCTGCGGACTTGATTATCCCATTATGCTATTCAGTAACTCCACCTCATTTGCATAGGGATCCATGTTAACAACCTGAATACTGCATGCGTCCAAGCCCTGCCATGTTAACAACAGCACCAATGCACCATTGTGGATACTGCATGCAGGGTCCTGTAATGGGTCAACCTGATAACGCCGAAACTGCAAAACACTGATGACAAGAACACCGACACTAGAAGATCAAAAACGGAGATGATCGACAGTTGAAAATCCCAACGCTGAGAACACCGACATGTTAAGGTAAGTGTGGGGTTAGGGTTAGGGGCAGATTAAGTGAGTTAGGGTTAGGGCGCAGGTTAGGAGAGTGTGCGATAGTGGCGGACCTTAGGGTTAGGGTTTGAGTTAAGGTTAGTGCTTAGATAGTTGTGTATGTAAGGTTTAGTGTAGGTTTGTAAGGTTTTTGGTGTGCTTGTGTTGTGTGTGTGCTTTTTGGACAGGGGATTTGTTTTGTTTGTTGATTGTCATGATTGTGGATTGTCGGACATGTGAAGTTTCATGTTTTTGAACTTTCAGTTTTGTGGTGTCTGTGATTTCATTGTCGGTGTTTTAGCGTGTCAGTGTTATCAGGTAGACCCCCTGCAATACACTTCTGTCTCATTATATTAATTTTGACTTTTCCACTTTTTCTGTTGTTTTTATAAGATGTTTCTGCACTGTGGTGCGCTGCACAAACATGCCCAGATTATTAAAAAACAATAGTTTTAACATATTTATTGCAACTTTTGAGACACACAGAGGATAACTTCACTCATATGCATGTGTGCTATGTCATTTCTGTCCATCTACCTACATTTTTGCAGAACTGTACGTGGAAGTTTTCTATGTACACTGCAAAAACTGACACAGAGTCTGCAGGGCTGCCTATCTGCTTGCTGGATCACTCTGTCTGTCTCATTTACATGAGATTTACCTGCTTATGAGATGATTTGCATGCCACTGAACATCTCATGTTGGCAGATGCATGGGCGCCTGGATTGCAAACCTGCTTAATTCTATGTAAGCCCCGTGGCTGGATGCCTACATGGTAAAAAAGACTGTGTAGGATTTATTAAATTCCCCCAAGAAAGTCAAGTGGAGGGATTGCTGGCAGTGTGGTTTTGTGCAGGCACAGAACCTATTGCCACTGAGGCAGTATAAATGAAGAAAATCAGAAGGGACTGAGCCCAGACTGAAAGCAGTAACCTGGAACATAAGGAGCTTCTCACCTGATGAAAAGAAAAAAATGCACAACAGAATCAGTAGGATGCAAAGGGGTGTGGAACTGTACACATAGCTTAAGATGTTAACATATTGCCTTCTGGATAGTAAGTGGGATTGATTCCCACTTCAGTTGTATAGCTTGTTGTCACTGGTAATTTGGGTAATGAGCATACTGTAGTTTTGAGTAAGGTACCTATGATGTAAGAAAAAACATATATATGAGCTATATTTATTACTGTAGCTGTATGTCTCTCTTCCCTGTCCTCTTTCTTGTTATCTTTTGTCTTACATACATTTATTTAACATTTTATTTTATTTTTCTCCATATGTTACAGTTATATCTAAATCTACACCAGTCACTCCAGCAAACACTGTCAGCACCTCACATGTGGCAACACCATCTACCCCATCTGAGGGTAAGTTGACAGGGTCACCGCCATACCTGAAATATTGACTTAAAGGGATACATCAGCAAACCCTACACCAGAGGTTGGGGGCTGCTGGACTACTAGTAAGAATAGCAGTGGAGGCGACATCTCTGTGTTCCATCAGCAGCTGAATGATATGAGGGATCTGGTTTCCACTGGCTACATGCCCACATCAGCCATTTAGAGAACCTCCTTCAGCAGCTGATGCAGTCACTTCCCTGCCCTGTATTAACTCCTACTTCGCAGAAAAGTCCACCAGTGATGGAGCTCAGAGTGATATTTAAGCTCCCACTGGGTCATATATATGAGTTGCAGGATGCCTCAACTTCTGCCATCTTTCTCTTTGGACTTCTAGCACTGAGTAAAGTCATTACAATGTTTGGGGTTGAGTTTGTTATGTTGAAATGTTCAGTAGGGAAACTTCAGCTTAAACAGGCATTACTGGGGCAGCAAAGGGTTTGCCAGTATGTGGAATCCCTGGTATGACTGATATGTCATAGCTGATAAAACATGAAATCTTATCTACTGTGTCATTCCAGGCCAACACATACTGGATCCACTTAGAACTGACACCAAATACTTGCTCATTGTTAATGCCAGTTGTCTTGATATCTAGATATCATTCTCAGTGTAGGCAAGATACTATTTAGACCAGCATCTTTCCTGACTCTAAAATATGTGTAGAAAGGTCTAAAATTTCTCTCTGCATGTCTTCTTGGGTGGAGCATCTTAGTTCATTCACTCCCACATGGGTCACCAGTTTGTTTTAGTCATACTGGTCTGGATTAAGAGATGTTTGGGACCTTGTGACATCACAGATTCTGGCAGCAGACAAACAGCTTATAGCTACATTGTCCAGTCTGGTAAGTGTAGAGTCTCTGTGTAGGACCAGACTTACCAGGCATTATGGACTTAAGCAAGCTTTTCTGTTGACTAATGGGTGATCTGTGTAGAGTTACAGAATGTGGGAGTGGAGAAGGAGTATGTGTTACATGTTGTGCTGAAAGCTGAAATCTTTCTAGGATGTTTTAGCAATTACTTTTCTTTGCAGCCTGCGCATAAATCATAGGCTTAGTGGTGTGTTGTGACTGATGTAGTGCTATGGTTGTAGGATTGTTACCGATTACGCCCTGACGTGAGTCTTACTTCCACATTTCATAAATCCTGCATCCCTTGCAGATTGTAAAATGTGTAGAAGCAGCGACCAGTCAGTAAACATTAGAACATCTAATGCAATCAGAATGACCAATGCTGGGGTGAGAGCAGCCTGCTGTGCTATGCCACTGTAGAGTGAAGGACAAGGGCTGATTATACTTCTCAGGATCAGAGGGAGCCTAAGATAGAAGCACCTGAAGATTTATGGGTGAAGTATTTAAGATGTACTGAAATTACTGACTCTGTGACTTGCTTTCAAATTTTAAGTGACCCATACCGTTTGACACTACTGTTAACTTCTGAAAAATTAAAAACACCTGTTATTCAGAAAATACATTTCCAAAATTTGTAATCTGACTTTCGATTGTTTCTTAATTCATGAGTCACTTTGGGGAGAGAGGGCAACTAATGTGATAAGTATTGTCATATATATTTCAGAAAGAGCAAACAGAAACCACTGCATTTTTATCTCCAACATAACAGAGAATGTCTCTATGGTTTAATTGTAATATCTCACCTTTCTCAGTCAAGGCATAGAGAAAACATTCTGTGCCAATTGGTTTGTCTTTTACCTGGAGTACATAATACTCATTTCTACAAAGTTAAAACTAGGGTGGGACAAAGGATAACCTAAAACATTACTGACTCCTAGGTATATAAATGAACTGCTACAGTTATAAACAAGCTCTTGTGATTGCAAAATATATACACATTGTGCCACCAGATAGGCAGTACACAAAAGTCACTCTCTAATTTTTGGTTTGCAGAAAAACAGTTAACATAAACAAATGGAGGGTTTAAGTTTTCTGGTTTTGTTCTTGACTTAGGAATTACTTTGGCCATGAAGCTAGATGCAGATATTAGGTAAACAATGTCAGCAGTAACATTCATTAAGTAAACAATAATGTCTGACAGGATGGGTGTTATCACTGAAATAATGCTTGCCCAAGGTTGGTTTGAGGCTAGGTGCCACAGACAGAGGGTTTTACTATCCTGGATGACGTTATAGTGCTTAGGGAATTGGCTATCTACTTTTTTATATTTATTATTATTGTTATATATATTTGATTTAAAATAAGCCCTCCTCTAATTGTTTCAAAGTTTCTGTAGCATATGTAATCTTTGTTGGAGGAACTATTGTATACCCAAAAAATAAGTTATGTTAAGTATTTAGTGTAAACAGAGAAATAAAGACAGGCTCACACAAATATACACAAAAACCCAAGCACTGACAAACTTACATGCAACAATGTGCCCAGCAGTTATATAGGTTCATAGGTTCATAGGTTAGTACTAAGCTAACTGCCCTTGCAAGCCATTTTAAGCCTAGCCAATTATCCCTTATAGCCCCTTTCTGATCAAGCTGAAAAAAAAATCTTACTAGCAAGGCATTATGACCACCATGCCTCTTAGGCCTTTGATGAATAGCTTTGCCCTGTCCCTTCTGCCCTTTGATTTTCTGAAAAATCACTGAGCATTACATTCAGTCAATAATTCCAAACATTAGAGTTTCATATTTCTTATTTTGTAGACAATGTAGGCCGATGGAATGTACTATGTGTGTGTGTGTGTGTGTGTGTGTGTGTGTGTGTGTGTGTGTGTGTGTGTGTGTGTGCACGTGCGCGCGCACGTCTCTATCTCATTCTCACTCATTGGGCAGGATTCACGATGGCTTGCACGGAGTGTAAGAGACGTGTAACACTCCATGCAAGCCTCGCGATCCAGGAACAGCCCTAAACTCCGTGTAAGAGACCAGCTAAAACTTCTCTTACACGGACTGGGCGTGGATATGCTAAATACCTCACTTACAGCCGAAAGGTATGCAAATGAGGTATATTAGCGATCCACGAAGCAGAAACTAGCCCATGTAACGTTTTAGCTGCAGAAATGTACTCAGTTGACAACTGAGTACGTTTCTGCAAAAATCAGAATGGAGCCATGTCAGCTCCAAATAAAGGGAGCATATGTGTCAGGCAGCATGCCAATGTCCAAATATGTGGCCATTGGCAAGGTAACCCGATGCAAAAATTATAAAAATATATATGTTTAAACGATGTTTAACGCGAACCCAGCAAACGGGTTGCACTGTATAAAACATAAAATGAAGGTTATAAACCCACAAATGTGGGTTTTATGCAATACATGGAATGACAATGCAGGGACCAGCAGACCAAAAACAACATGGCCACCGTGTAGTGGTTGCTAAGGGGGGAAGCTGAGTCTAATACATGTAACTAAGCATTAGTAGGCAATCTCATGTAAATGAGGGTTAGGATACTGAATCCCACAGTCACATAGCAAATGAGCACAGTCTGAGTAGTGTAAGAGATACATAAGGGGGAGGAATAGAGTAGGAGATAGGTGACATTACAGGGGGGAATGGTAGAAAGAAATGCAATTCATTGGAGGTCAGTGTAACATGACAGATGACAGACACAGATCAGGGAAAGAGGAGTGCACAAGATAAGCATGGGAAAGTCAAGAAATGGAAGGTGTACACTGTTACTTACACCAAAGTTTCTTGCTGGGTGTGCATGCGCACGTGTGTGCACCATGAAGCGCGAGTAGGGCAGTGTGCATGCATGTAAGGCAGACTGAGCATGTAGGAGCCTGTTGGCAGACTTGTAACACTGTTTGCGCTGGTGTGCGTGCATTTTAACCCGAATAGGCAGATCCTGAACCGTGTAAGCATGTGTGCGCGCATGTAAGCCACTGTGAGCGTGTTGCTGCTGGTATGCACGCTGCTCCCCCCTGAGGAAACAGAAAGGAAAAAGGAAGCAACAGAATTAGTAGGAAGCTAGCAGGGAATACTGCTGGAGCTAGCAGGTGAAAACAATTAGAAGCAGGCAATTACACAGGCAGAATAGTAGCCCAGGCCAGCACTTAAAACTCTGCAAGGGCTTCCCCTCCATCAACTGCCAGGTCATGTGTGATGCCCAGGGCATAATAATGAATGTGTGTGCTGGCTGCCCTGGGAGCTACCATGATTCCCACATCTGGCATTTGACGCAGCAGTACCAGACATTTGCCAATGGGGATATCCCACACGGACACCTAGTGGGGGATGCAGGTTATGCACTGGAGCCGTGGCTGATGACACCCATCAGAAACGCACACACACCTGAACAGGAACGCCATAATGAGGCACATGCACAAACACGTAATGTAATAGAGCGTGTGTTTGGGCTGCTCAAGTCACAGTTCCGGTGTCTGGACACATCTGGTGGAGCCTTGCAGTACACACCAACTACATGTACCCAAATTGTCATGGTATGTGCTATGCTACATAATATGATCTTGCGAAAACAGCTGCAGCAGGACCAGCATAGGGCTGGGCCAAACAGCCGCGCACCATTGCCAAGGCCATCACAGGCAGAGCATGACTTGGAGGAGGAACAATCTGAGCCTGCCCCAGTAGGCAGAAGGAGGCATGCCCAGTATGCCCTGGCCTTGGCAAAGAGGCAACGATAGCACATACACTGGCTCAGTAGGAACCCTGGGAATGATACCCCCTCTGACTCACTCAAATAATAACAGGGATGCCTAAAATTACATGACCTGCTCACAAACATGTACAGGGAGTGTAATTTGCGCATCCAACAGAGGCAGCCCTGCAGCACCACCTGAGGCATGAATGCCATGTGTTAAGTAATGTAACACCATGTACTATATGCACACCTGAGTACCCTGACTAACATCCACCCTCACCAAGCATGAAGCCACAAAATGACGATGGGATGATCAATTGCAATAACTGGCTGAAGTAATGCAGTTAGTCAAAGGGGAGCCAATGTGTTCCAGCCTGGGAAGACATGCGGAGCATGACATGATGCACCACCTGCTAGGGGTGGCGTGCACCTATCAGTCCAGGCCCCATGGATACTGGCAAAGGCTGTCAGTACCCACAGCATGCCCTGAATAGGTAAGTCTCAAAACACAAACCCACCTTCATAGGTACCACAAGGGATAGGAACCTAGATGTAATGCTACCCAATGCCAGAAGTCGAAACAGCAAGATGTGTGCAGTGTAAACGCACACAGTATGGAGAATGTAGATATCAGTCCTGTAATAGAAAACTGGGTCAAGGCTCACATCAGCACCCTAACACTACCAGGTCACACCTCATACTGTGCTGTACAGCCGCAAAACATGGAACAAGCTACAAAAGGAGGGTGACTAGCAATAAATGTCAAGGATAACCACACCCCATGTTGGTACCACAACAAGAAGCAGCATGGATTAGCCATGGTCAAATACCAATGGCTAAAACCGCCTCCCAGTATATAGCCTGCTGCAGACTACTGTCCTAATACCAGGAACTGCACCTGGCCTATGTTGGAATACATGAATATATCAAGCCCCCCAAACCACATTATATTGCTTGACTGAAAATACCCAGACATACACTGGGAGCATTATACTAGCACCAACACAGTAGGAGAAAAGTTCCCAGAATCCATAAACCAAAATGCCCAGGAACAACGTACCACTCCCACAAGAGGGGTAAGCATACTGGATGTGATAATCAGCAACATGTGTACTGGATGGCAAGATGAGAAGTGTATCCCTCACTGGTAAGACCAGACCATAGAGTAATCACACTGGATATACACATCCCAACCCCAGTCCCTGGCCAGAATACCACAGTGAAAAACATGTGTAAAGCATAGGTTGCACCCCTCCAAACCGATGTGGAATCCATGAAAGGCCCTGTGCAAGTGCAGAATATGGGACACACTGCAGAACATGTTATACAGGCATTCCATGAACACAGCCAGGAATGCTTGGAGTATGCAATCACAAATAACAACAAGACACAATGCCATACATGCAGGCATCTGGCATGCTGGACTCCAGCCATTACCAAACCATGCAAGAGAATGAGGAAGCTACTACATGATAGAGCAAACATAAAAAGGGAAGTAATCACTGATCAGTAGTATGGCAATAAAATATGTCCACACATACAATCCACTAAGGCCAGCCACAACAAGTAGAATCTGTGAATCCAGAGGCAATGTGACACCTGGCCCAAGTACACACAACTCCCCCAATAAATACAAATATATGTGAGAGATGCAACCATGTATCCAATCCGGAGCTCCCCCAACTCAGTACTGTCAAAACTAGTCAGGAGGAGAAGGTAACCACATACACCACAAACCCAGTCCCATATAGACCTATCACAACTGTAAACCAAACACATAAACACAGAAAAACATTCCTGGAGGCCCTAATTACAAACACACCACACCAACAGAAGCCTTCAAAGCAGATCCCAAGCAACCACAACCTCCAAACATAGCACATGCAACACATAGTACACAAAGCTGGTGTGCCAAACAGTCACAGGCCAGAAGGAGAAACAACATGCCTGATACAGTTGTAATAGGTGTCTGTATAGGCAGACACACTGCTGTCCCACTCACCAGACTGAACAAGGGAAAGGGTACAGTAAGCTGCCTGTAGGCTGCCACAATATGCCACATAACACAAGTACGCAGGTCACCCCAAAGCAAGCAGAAATATGATGCACTCATTGTCCATGCTGGTGTGAATGACCTGAGATGTACCTCCCTGGACTACATGAAAAGAGACATGGATGAGCTCTCTGAGTATGTACCCAGGCCGGTATGACACTGGCCGTTTGCAGCATCCAACCCTCAAGAAGAATGATGCCACAGTACAAGCACAGAATGATCATCTTTAACAGGTGGCACAGTTACAGCTGTCAGTCCAAGAGGGTCTAATGTCTGTCTGCTTGAGATGTCATGCATGACAAGCCATGCTGCTGTTCCAGGGATGGCTTGCACCTGTTACCCCTGGGCATCTGGATACTGGATAAGGCCTTTGCCACCTCCATAGATCTGTATGTAGGCAAGGCCAAAAAGACTACCCACCACCCTAGAAAACATAAGTGGTAAGAAACATAAGGGTAATGCTGACCAATGCCAGATGTGTAAACTGCAATATGCATGCCCCTGAGGCACTTTCCAGTATGGAGAACATCGATGTCTGTGCAGTGACAGAAGCCTGCTGCAAGCCTACTGATAGCACACCAGCACTACCAGGTTATACCACATATCATGCGTTATGGCCCCAACACCTGGACCAAAACATCAAATGAGGGGGAGTATCCATATGCAGCACAGACACCCATATGGCCAGGTAACTGACAATGCACAAAGCAGCAGAGACCACCCATGTGCACCTAAGTGTAGTCAAAACTGCTGTACAGTCTGTAGCATGTGACAGACCACACTCTCACACACAAGAACTCCACCCAGACATCCTGAAGACACTGGACAGTATGAATGTCCCACCAAATACCAGACACGGTACTCACAAATTACCACATAGGTGGTAAATCATTATGTATGCAAGGAGTAATCAAGGACCTAGGGACAAAAGTTGACAGTAATCTGTCATGTGACACTCACAATGCCAATGTGGCTAGGAAGATTGTCAATATTGGACACAGTATCATGAAAGGATTCACATCTACATCAACAGAGGTCACTGTGCCACTGTACTATTCCCTTATCAGACCCATAATCTAGTACAATGACTCATATGGGATGTACCGTACGTGACACTTGCAGCAGTTTGGAAGACCTCAAAGGTACACCACCAAGAGGATAAAGGGTGTCAAATATATGTCATATGCTGCCTAGCTGTAGACACCCCAGCTGAATGCAGTCACAGACTGCCTACACAGAGGCATTGTATGTCTGTTGTACAAGGCCATGTCCAACACAGGAGTAATGGACATGCTCCACCACAGGAAATCAAAGCCATTGGAGCTGTGAGAGTGACAGATGTCAGCCTCAACACATAATGAAATAGGATGTGCTGGAGGGACAGATACATAACCCAGAGGCTCCCCACACCCAGAAACAGGATCCCAATCCATGTTAGGCAGAGCCCCTCACTGACACCCCTCAACAGGAATATTGCCAAGTGGATGGATGATCGTACATGTATACTGGCAGTCTTCACTGTGTCACGACCAGACAGAGGCACAGTAAAGAAAATCATAAATGGCCATAATAGTCACATAGCAAGGAGTGGCGAAAGACAAACACACTCTGGCTTGGCTTACTAATGCCCCAGGGTGGATAGCCTAGTATGAACCCATGAACCTATGAAGATACAAATTGTACAGGACACTAAGGATAATCACAAGGCTTATTTAACTGATGGTAGGAACCATGTTGGGAATCCACAGATATGCTCCGAATCACACAGATATTACAAACAACATACCAAACACACACACATATTGCCAACATACAACCTGACAGGTGCAGTGTAACCCCCCCCCCCCCAACAGAATGCAAAATATCTATCCCAGCAGACTGCTGGTCCCCTGACATTGCAGATGCTGAGGTAACAGCCATCATCTGCAAAGCAAAACACACAGCAGCAAAGGTATATGATGGTGTCCTGGGCTGAGGCCAACATGGACTCCAAGAATAATGGAATGCCAAATCACACTACTGCCCAATGTCAGCCTTACCACAGGATATGAACCCAAAGAGCAGTGTACAACAACAGTGGTCCTTCACAACAAAGGTGTTGCCTGAATGGATACTAAAAACTACCACCCCAGGTTCCTGACAAGCTTGGTCTGCACAGCTATGGAAAGGATCAGTATGTACCACAGACATAAAGCTATCGTGGACCTACTGATACTGGACCCTACACAGTGTGGCTGTCGTAACTGCAGATCCTGCCCCTAAACATGTTTGACCCATTTGAAACAGTCATTAAGGTCATTGATGAGGGCAATGTGGTCCACACAGCATAGCTGGACCGTGCATATGCTTCCAAACAATACCCTACGAGTTCAGTATGGATATGTTCACCAGCTTAAATATATACCCCTATGTCAGTAGAAAGGTTGCAAACCAGACCAAGGGCAGAACTGACATGGTCAGACATGCTGCATCCATGTCAGACTACAAAGCAGATATGAGTGGCATCCCACAAGGCTTGGTCCTGGGACCCCCCCCCCCTGTTCTGTATATATGTCCCATAGGTATAGGCCAACATGGAAGGACTGTGACTGAACATGTATGCAGAGGAGTACAAACAGCCCACCATATCCGACCCCCAGCTGACACAAGCAACCCACAAAATGGCCACCTAGAAACAGACAACTGGAGCCATAGCCATGTCAGCAAGCTAATTGCAGAACTGTATATAGACAACCACCGTGGATATACAGTAAGTGCCCACAAATTACCACACAGGTGTTAACCCATTATGTACCTAACATGTAATGAGAGACCTGGGGACACAAGGTGATAGATATCCTGCACTGGACAAACATGTGGCTGTAGTGTTCGCAGAAACATACAATATACCCACCCAATCATGAAGGTTGTCAGATGTAGATAAGGGGAGGTCACTGTGGCTCTGCAGTCATCCTTCATCAGTGTCACAATTGACTACAATAGCCCCTGTGGGATATACCTCAGCAGACACCTCCATCAACTGTAAAGTCCACAGCAGTACCCCACCAGGAGTAGCAAAGAGCATGAACAGATGCCATGTGTTGCCTGAGTAAACAAACTGCAGCTCCACACACTGCCATACTGCCCAGCCAGAGGCAAGCTGTGCCTGATGTATGAAGCCATGTCCAAGCTGGAATCAATGAACATGCTGCACCTTGTACAATCTGAATGGCAGTGAGCTATGCACATGAGAGACCTGAACCCCAGCACTGACATACATAGGACAAGCTGTGCAGAATGATCCATAACACAGAAGGCACCCCAACTCTTGAGTAAACTCCCGGTACAGGTTAGCCAGAGAGTCACCTATCGACACCTCTCAAGAGGAATCCCGATGAGTGGATGGGAGATGGTAGGTTAACCCTGGGTATCACTGTTATGTCAGAGGTAGACGGAGGCACAGTATACTAACCATGACATATGTCATGGCAAACTCCAGTTACAATGTGTGTCGAAGGACAAACACACCCTGTGACTAGCATCAGAAATGGCCTAGGGAACATCGCTAGTGTTTGCCAATGTCCACCTATGTTGTGGAATACACTACCAATGTTGGACGAGCCTGGTGTAGGTAGTCCATATCTGAACATAATGCAACATGGTCATATGTGCACAACTGGCCCCTACACAGTCTGTTGTGCTCACTATGAAGATGTCAAGCAGTGATAGGACTAAAGCCCAGGATACTGTCCACCACAGTGAAAGTATTGAACCAGTACACTATACGGTACTACAGTGTTAGGTCATTATGAAAGTATGTTGACAACTGTCTGCAAAGTATCCCATGCAATCCCTGCAGGCACAGTATAATCCCTGTTGTGGAAGACACGAAGCAGTTGGCCATTTAGTACACAACATGACACCCAACACACAACCATAAACATGAGATATTGTTGAAGTTCACACACACCCAAATATGTGGTGGACTTCAGAGTGCAACATATGGAAAGCTCACACTGGGCATGCTCACACACTTTGATAAATGAGGCATATGTCAGACAACATGCCATGGAAAGGCTGAACTGGGCATGCTCACACACTTAGGCCATATCTCCGTTTAGCAGTTGGCCACACATATCTGGTATTTGTACATGTCATTCCAGGAACCAACCACAACACAGCAATCTGCCCAGTGCACACAGTAAATGACTACAGAGACATAAGTGATATAGTGGATCACCGTCATATGCAAACATCTTCCACAGATACACAAGTTGTTCATAGGAACAGGGAATGCTATGGCAATAAAGATCTGCAAACAGTAGAACAGCACAACAAATATTGTGCATCTGACAATTGATCATATGGGTGTAGAGGTCAATACTAGGCTTGTTGCCCTAGGGAATGACAGCTTAGCCAGAGTGTGCTTGGCATCTGCATCCCCAGTACAGTAGGTTACTGTGCCACTGTAAAGTAGGTCACATAAGGCAATGTGTGAGGCTAGTGAGCTGTGCCTCTGTCAAGCAGGGGTACAATGGAGATCCCAGGGTTTGA
Source organism: Protopterus annectens (assembly GCF_019279795.1). Taxonomy (NCBI): domain Eukaryota; kingdom Metazoa; phylum Chordata; order Ceratodontiformes; family Protopteridae; genus Protopterus; species Protopterus annectens. The sequence continues at coordinate 1,074,435,657 of NC_056729.1, read as the reverse complement.
ATGTGCTAAGCCACAGCCATGTTGTTGGTGTGTGCTGGAAGAGGGTTGCTGAGGACCTCTAACAGTAAGTGGCCATCAATAACAGACTGAGGGGAGCCCTATCTGCATTGTCTGGACAATTCCACTTTCAACACTGTGTTGTGATGATTATGTGGGAATGAAGTGTCATGCCGGAACTGTTCACAGATGTCCTCCCTCTGTGGGCTACAGCTCTGCAATGTATTAGCTCACTCTGTCTGTTGGATGGCTCATATATGGCTGGTGTACACCTGACAGGTGTCTTGTTGTGGAGCAGTCATGGGTATATGTGGGATAGCATGATCAATGCAAACCTTACACATGCTCATAGAATGCAATTGTCAAGGATTATGCTGAGTGACCAGTATAGTCCCGCAGCATGGGTCCTTTGAAGTCGTCCACCCCAGTCTTCACAAGTGTAGAGTCTGTTTGTGCTAAATACAGTTTGTGTGCGGTGACAACCTTGCCTGGGGGTGGGGATGGGATATGGATATCCAGGGAAAGGTGGGTATGGTCAGATATCAACAATGGTGGTCTACCTCTGGTGTGGAACAGTGAGTACCCATGTTGCAGATGGACAGGTGCAATATGTATTCCCCCATGTGGCTGTGGTGTGTGGTTCTGCCATAGCACATGGACCCACAAATTGTAGTGGCTGTAGGGTAAAGTGGTAGAGGCCTGAGTAGTTCTCACACACAATATGCCTGTACCTGATGTTAACAACTGGAATGGTGTATGTGAACACCTGCATATCCTGGCACTGTTCCCAGGGAAGCTAAGTGTGTGTCCTGGATGTGGGAGTGGTGTTCTGGACTGGTTGTGTTGTGTGTTACAGGTCCTGTGGTCACGAAGCATGGTATAGAACATAACCTGCCAGTGCGATGTGCATATCTGACCCTGACGTAGGTGGCTGCAAATGCATATATATGCTATCCCCCACCTGACAGGTAGTACTAGATGTACATACCTCTGTAGAAATAAAGATGTCAGCACCCTATAAATACTACAGGTGCAGACCAGATGCCCAGGAATTCGGTTAGCGCGCTCTTCTAATGTGTCTCCCTCAAATGTCATAATATAGGTAGGTAGGAGTTCAAACCATGCAATTGCTCAGTGTGTGTGTGTGTGTGTGTGTGTGTGTGTGTGTGTGTGTGTGTGTGTGTGTGTGTGTGTGGGTGAGTGGGGTTGATGTGTGTGCAAGTCTTTGTGAGGAAGATGTCCCTTTTGGCAACTGTGAAAGCACTCTACAGGATGCACATTCCCCTATCTAAGCACGGATGATGTCAGCACCCTATAAGTACAGCAGGAGAAGGGAAACTTCCCAGTAATTTGAATAGCGCGCTCTGCAAATGTGTCTGTCACGAGTGTCATAACATAGTTAGGTTGGGGTTTGAATCCTGCAACTGCCCAGTGTGTGTGGAGGGGGCTTAGTGTGTGTGCAAGTCTGTGTGAGGAAGATGTCCCTTTTGGCAACTGTGAAAGCACTCTACAGGATGCACACTCCCCTATCTAAGCACGGATGATGTCAGCACCCTATAAGTACAGTGGAGAAGGGAAACTTCCCAGTAATTCAAATAGCGCATTCTGCTAATGCGTCTCTCTCAAGTGTCATAACATAGCTAGGTAGGAGTTTGAAACCTGTAAGTGTTTGTGTTTGGATGTGGTGAGTTTGTGTGTGTGCATTTCTGTAGGAAAGACATGTGCTTTTTTGCATTCAGGAGATCACACTACATGATGCACATTACCTTTCCAAATACTGATGATGTCAGCACCCTATACATACAGCTGGAGAAAAGACACCTCCCAGTAATCCGAATAGTGCACTCTGCTAAAGCGTCTCTCTCAAGAGTCATAATATAGTTAGGTTTGGGTTTGAAACCTGCAAATGGCAAGTGTGTGTGTGTTTGGATGTGGGGAGTTTGTGTGTGTGCAATTCTGTATGGGAAACATTTTAGTTTTGGCAATCAGGAGATCACACTACATGATGCACATTACCCTTTCCAAACACTGATGATGTCAGCACCCTATAAGTACAGCTGGAGAAGAGACACCTCCCAGTAATCCAAATAGCGCACTCTGCTAAAGCGTTTCTTTCAAGTGTCATAACATAGTTAGGTAGGGGTTTGAAACCTATAAATGGTGTGTGTGTGTTTGGATGTGGGGAGTTTGTGTGTGTGCAATTCTGTATGAATAATATGTTAGTTTTGGCAATCAGGAGATCACACTACATGATGCACATTACCCTTTCCAAACACTGATGATGTCAGCACCCTATAAGTACAGCCAGAGAAGAAGAACCTCCTAATAATCCAAATAGTGCACTTCGCTAATGCGTCTCTCTCTCACGTGTCATGACATAGTTAGGTAGGGGTATGAATCCTGCAAATGGCAAGTGTGTGTGGGGGTAGTAGGGTGTGCATGAGAGAACAGATCCTTTTGGCAAATACTACAATACACCAGATGCTGCATATACCCCCAGTAAACACAGGGGATGTCACCACACTATCAGCACAGCCAAACAGGGCTAGTTGGCCAGTAATGCCAATAGTGCGCTCTGCTACTGGATCTATTACCATTGTCAGAGTACAGATAGGTATGTTTTGGTAACCCACAACTGCCACGTGTGGTTGTGTCATACATTATGACCTTGTGTGGGTCTTTGTGCATAACAATGCATGCCATTGCCTAAACCAGCAATGGCAATGCACACATGATGTATGTGTGTGACACATACACATAAATACCTGTGACCTGCAGTAGTTACCATGTCTGACACGTGCCTCGAGTGGACAAATGGTATTTGCAATGCATAACAATATGACTGTGTCTTACTGTGCAGGGGCCGCACGCGGTATGTGTCTATACAGTGTGGGTGTATATGGTAAAATACCTACAGCAGGGGATACACATCTGGTCTGGGCCATATAGTCTACATGAAGTCGATGTACAGGTGCTGCATGTTCCCACCTGTTGTGGGAGTGGTAACATGTTATTTCACTGCAATTCAGTGACCACATGCTGGGAACCCTTCAACTAGTGTGTTGTAGCTACAGTAATGCTCACGCACAATGTTTGGCTAGATGCAGTCCAGCCATATAAAGACAGTCATATTGCCAATGTTGTTATGGAGGATAGGTGGGTTTCCTGTGTATGGGAGGGTTGTGTGTGCCAGGCTATGAACCAGATGGCAGTCCAACACACTGTTAGCTGCACATGAATAGGCCCTGATGCTTTGTGCTGTGCCAACAACCTGGAGGTGTGTGTATCTGTGGTGCCTTGGGATACCACCCCCCTGTCCATGTGTGTTACATGTGTAGGGGACGACAGGCATGGTATGAGGTATAACCTGGCAGTGATGAGTTGCACCTGTGAGCCGTGAATCAGGACTCTGGTACTGCACAGACATTGCAGTTCACTGTTCTGAGGAGATTGTCCAGTGCATGCATCTTGTGGTGTACCCTGCTGGTGTTGTGTAGCATCACTGTTAGTGTCCTATCCTGTGTGATACCCGTGGAGGTGGCTATGTAATCCATGTCCTGCAGCATAAGGCAGTATGTGTGTATTAAGGGGATTCGCCAATATACATTGGCCCATGGGTGTCACGTGCAAGCTGCCCCTCACAAATCATTGTGGCTTCCCTAGCATGTAAGCACACGTTGACAGCCAGTGGATACCCTATGAATGACATTGGATATTGAGCAGAATGTAGACATAGAACACCCTTCCTACATATAGTGGTAGCATACCTGGTGAGGGTATGATGGCAACCAAGATCAGGCTCATACTGGCCCATGCCACATGCTGAGAGATCCCTTCTATGTTCCCTATCATGTAGTCCAGGGAGGTATGTTTCAGGTCATCCATAGTGGCATGGTCAATGACTTAGTCATATGTGTCCATGCCTCTGACTGACCTGTATGCATGTGTTTTGTGGTGGACCATAGTGCACCACAGGCATATCACTGTGACCTTCACCATGTAGAGCCTGTTGAGCGGGACCCCACTGCAGCGGCCAAGAGAGGTACCTGACACATCTGTAGCAGGTGTGTTGTGTAGCCCTACAGGCTGTGAGTGTGTGGCACACGGGATGTGTGTGCCATGTGTGGCATGTGCTCTGTTCCGACGTAATGTATGCCTGTGTGCCAGCTGCGGAGGTGTGTGATGCTCAGGCAGGATGCTATTCTGAGTCTCCAAGTATGCCCCAGTGTGTTCAGATTGCTGTCAGTGCGGGTCTATGTCTCTGGTATTGAATTCACTGTAGTATGTCATGCCACCTGACAGGGTATGACATTACTGGGTTCAGAGTGCTCAGTCCCCAGATTGGCTATGTGGTGGCATCCCACACATGTGTTGTGCGTTCCTGGCCAGGGGTGATGGTTGACTGCATACATGTGGCAGCTGTGACATTGCCACATGACTCACATAAACCACAACTGGACCATAGAGGTGATTCACAGGTTACCTTTGCACATGCTACCCTAGTAGTGTGATTGCCATGGTGATTACCAACACATAGGGCCAATGGGGAACAACATACTGAAGGTGTGTATGTGTGGGTGTACTGCTACTGTTTCATAGCACTGGCATATATGACTGCACACGGGGGTAAATGCCAGGTAAGACATGTGCAATGTGTCACAGGCAACGTACATGTGAACAGGACAGACAGTGACGTTCTGTCATGTGTAAACTTGACATACGTATTGCACGCTATGCAGATGTCACTGGGAGTCCACAGAAGCACTGTAACTCTGCATTGCAGGTGGAAGCAGTGTTCCAGGGAACCCCAAGTGAACATGCATGCAAACAAAGCTACAGTAAGCAGGGCTGGAAGTAGTCCATTGTACAACAAAGAAGGGGTAACACTAACAGTAGGTAACAGTGCAAATATGTAGGCACTATCAACATGTACCCAGGAATGCACAGTGCAGATGCCCATGGTAGAACTGATATTATGTCATAGTTAATTGTGATTTGGATTACATTGGTACTGCACACATATCAACATGCAAACATCCACATTGCATAGTCGTTGTGGGCAACTTGTCACCATTAATGTACATGTCCATCATTGCGTATCACTACTTGCATTAGCTTCCCCCCTGTGCTACCCATGTATGTGGCTATCTGTTGACATCCTTACCACCGGTATGCAATAATGTGCAGCTGTTACACTTTGATACGTACTATGGGTGCAGATAACAATTCAGGACAGTCATACGGTTGCTGCATCAGGCATGCTGGGATATACACACAGTCATATCAGCACACTGTACTGTTACCAACATGATACTACTAATACACTTCTATGTAGTCACCCTGTGCATCAGCAACATGTTTACCTGTTCCTGCACTGATGTTGGAGATTGCAGGAGGTGGCACAGTTTCATCATATGCACAGTGTGTGAATTAGGTATGCCTGAGTCTGCCACTGATACCACCAATTGACATGTGTGTGTATGTGTGTTGGTGAGGGACAGCAGTACAGGGTGGGGCACTGTTGGTGCAGTGTGTGCGTGTATGTGGTAGCCCTAGGTGTTAACATTTTGCATATGTGTATGCACGCACACAGTTCCACCTCATGGCTGCCATATACAGGAGTTTGTGGACAGCCACAGACTGCACCTGGCAGGTCATACAGATCAGTGTCTGTGGGCACAGACACGGTACCTGTGCCTGGCAGGGTGCTACGGACCATATCCGATACTAAGCCAGACTGGGTACTGTCATCAGAAGCGGAGTGTGTTGACTGGACACAGGTCCCTGATGGGACTGTCCAGAGCCACGTGCATGTGGTCTCCTGGGGCGTTCGATGACAGCACAGACCCAGCATTGCTGGGGCTGCTGCTGGCACTATGGGGCATGTGCGGCCTGTTGTCGTCTGCGCCGACTGCCAGCTGCTGCTGTTGCTGGCATACAGCCACATCGACCGCAACTGCCCACCATTGCCCTGGCTCATGGACATGTGGTTGTGGAACTGCTGTAATATGTCCCCACAACGTCTGTCTATGACATCGGTGAAATTACGGATAGCATCCGCGATGTCACGCATACTGTCAGTCATGGCTGTGCGACATGCTCTCAGCTCCCTCAGACCCTGTCTGGTGTACCTTTCCATACGTGACTGTGCCTGCATGACAGCCCGAAACATAGCTGAGGTTGACAGACCTCTCTGGGCACGTCTGCCAGAGGCAGTATGCCCACAGATGCTCCCACGAGAACCCATGGGCAACTGTCTGTGTGGTACCATCGCAGGACCCTGCCCATGGCTGCCGTGTGGGGAAGCATGTGCCACTGATACCAGATTACCCTGGTCAATGCCCACTGTATCCTGTCCATCATCTAGGGACAATGGTGACATAGGATGTACTGGCAGGATGACTGTGCACAATGATGGGCTGACAGCTGTGTACTGTCAATTGGCTGACCAATGGCGGACCCTGCCACACCTTCCTGTGCCATTACACAGATATCATCATTACCAGTACCTGTGGCACCAGATTCAGGTTCCCTGCTGCAGGACACCAGAGCAGCACCAGAACCTGTGGGAGGAAGACAATAAACACAGTATACAGTGTCCACACAATGTTACCAGTGATGCACTTATGCACACATGCATGCATGCACATGTGGACACATGCACACATGCACACATGCACACATGGACACAGGCACACATGCACATGTGCACACATGCACACATGCACACTTGCACACATGCACACATGCACACATGCACATGCACACACATGGACGTGTACATGCACATGCACACATGCACGTGGACACATGCACACATGCACACATGCACACGTGGACACAGGCACACATGCACACATGCACATGTGCACACAGGCACACATGCACACGTGCACACGTGGACACAGGCACACATGAACACCCCGCAGTATACACAAAGAGCACTACTGAGTTACACTAGTATTACTAGCACTATCAGGACTATTATAGGTATTGTTAAACACACTCACCAGCATGGATGGCCTGCCTTGCTGTAACACTGGAGGGACCTGCAAAAATGAGGAGATTAATGTCAGTGGGCATAACTGTGCCATTGATACTGCATATGATACAGTGCAGTAGTACACCAGTTCCCTTTCACAAGTCAGCTGCTGATATTGCCAATATCACACCTGCACAATTACATACTATGTTGACAGCTACATACCACGGACACACCTTACACATGCATAAACTAACAGTGTACAGAACAGTCAAGTGTACATATGGCATATTACCTGCATGCTCCATGTCATGCTGCTGTGTGGATCCAGCCTCCATCATGATACAGGTGTATTGCTGATGCTGTTCCTTGGCTGGAGCCACAACACTTAGGAGTAGCCGCTCCAGTCCGGTGAGGGGGTATCTGTGGCCACCCCATCATCTGTGGCAACCTGTTGCCTGTGGATATCTGACGCACGCTGACAGACATTTCTGATTAAATCACTGTAGTGATGTCGTACCTGCTCATATGTCCTATTATGCGTGCCAATGTCATTTACCCTATGGACAAGGTCTTGTCACAGTGCAGCCCTCTCCTGCTGATTCTGGCTGGTGCGGGAAAACAGTATGTCATAATCCTGCACCAGGCTCTGGTGTATCTCCTCATCTTCTGCTGCAGAGTAGGAGGGATTACGCTGACACGCCATCTCCCTGGAATAGAACACAAACAGGATATCAGCAGACTATGTCAGCAATATATGGCACACATACTATACATGATACTCAACTGTAGTGATATACTGCTACTCCCATATGTAGCATGTGTGTGTCTCTTGGTGGATACACAAGTACATGGCCAGATATCAGTGCTCAGCCAGCACCTGTGCAACAATACCTGCCACATTCCATACAACATAGTAGCATGCCCCATTGGTCAGCACACTGCGACAGGTCCAATGCACAACCTCACTCTGGGGGTTCATACCAAGGTACTGTATGTGGAACGCCATCCACTAGTGTGATCTGGACACAAGTTACTCGGCCTGGATATACATATCCCACCACCACCACCAGCACAGTAGACTACTTTGATATGTATGTGATTAGACAGTTATTCATTTGTTAGGACTGAGATGGTTTCCATGCAGCCCACTGAGCCAGTGGAAGCCACAACCCACACTGCTGACCCCTTTGTGAATGCTTCCCATGGACATCCCAAAGATTGCATGGAACATGCACACACATTTCTAACCCAGACCCTATGCACAAAGGTTAGGCATCCTGTCCGGTGGACCCCAGCCAAAGGCAGATTGTATAACAATAGAAGGAGGCTACTGCAGGACAGAGCAAATTCACATTAAGGGAAGGCATCTGTGGTCAGCACTGGTAATAAGCTACGGTCTCTCATAACAACATCCACGGCCTACTCTGGGAGGGAAATGGCCACGAACACTATAGATAACCACAAGGCCTTCTTCAGTTATGTTACACATATGGAAAAAAACTCCTCAGATATGCTCTGAGTTAATACACACCTACTTAACATTCACCAAACACACAGATATTGGCAACATTCTTGCAGACAGGTTTGGTGCACATATCCCCCCTCCTTCTCCCCCACAAGTAGAAATACTTATCACAGCTGAATGTAACCTCCCTATCATCTCACATGTCCAGGTGAGGGCCACCCTCAGCAAAGCAGAACACACAGCATCAATGTGACCTGATGGTATCCCTGGACATACAACCGCATATGAGACTGATATTTAACCTTGGCCGTACTACAGGATATGTACCTGAACACTGGCATACAGCAACAGTGGTCCCACTCCACTAAGGAGGCACCTCTACTGATCCTGGGAACTGCCGCACCATAAGCTTAACCAGCCTGGTCTGCTAAGCTATGGAATTATTCAGTATGGGACGCATATACAGCAATATTGGGTACCTGCAGACACTTGTTCCCGGCCAGTTTGCCTTTGTGATGGGCTGATCCTGCCTTTTGAACCTGGTTGACCTTTCAAAACAGTCACTACAGCCATTGATGAGGGCAACGCAATCCATACAGCCTACCTGGACTTGCCTAAGGCCTTCAACACAGTACTCCACTCAGGCATCATAGACAAGCTCATTAGCTTACATGTTACTACATATGTCACATGATGGGTTGCACACTGGTTGACATACAGAATCCATAATATCGATATTGTATGAGCCATGTCAGACTCAATGCCAGTCACATGTGGTATCCCACAGGCCTCTGTCCTAGGACCCCTCTTGTTTGGCATTTATTTCTCAGATGTAAAAGTGAACATGTGCGGGTTGTGGATGACAAAGTTCCCAGATGACTGCTAACTAAGCGCCATAGTCGTTACACCAGCTGACACTCACATCCTACAGACGGGCATCACTGCAACAGAAAACTGCTGCCAGGATCATGGCCTAACACTGACTGACATGCAATGTATAGTCATCCCCTTTTGGTGGAACTACGTGCACACAACATATCACATGGACGTACCTATAGATACAGACCTATGACACATATGGAGGGTTCACAGTATGCAGACTATTAACCTGCTACTTTACATTACCTGTGTTTGTCACAGCTGGTTGTGTTACCACTACTACTGCTTCCTGCTGCTGTTGGCACAGCTTGCTACTGTCACTGCTGACAGCTTAGACTGTGTGTGTGTACCGTGTGTTGTTGTTTGTGTTTTTTTTTTCTCTCACTCTCTGTCTCTGTCTCTGTCTGTCTCTCTCTCTCTCTCTCTCTCTCCCTGTCTGCCTCCAGACAGTGCAATGAAAGTATTGCATGTGTGGAGTGTGAGTACAGGATGCTTTTGTAGGTATCTGCATAAGTCCATGTGATGGCCTCTGCACCAATTGTAAGCCAGCATTTGCTAATTGCATGCAGCCAGTTGTGTACTGATTGCAGTTCTCACTGTAATTTCAGGACAGTGCTATAAAAGGGTATGTGAGATAGGCATTGCCCTTTCAGATTGTAAGGGCGGGGACCTTGCTGGTATGCTGTGGACACTGTTCTGTGAGTGTAAAGGTTAGTATCTCTCTCATGATTCAGGCTGTGTTGTAGATTCACATATCTCCATTCCTCTCTCCTGTTTCCTGTAGTAAGTGTGTATGCACAATGACACCTACAACTATACATATATATATATATATATATATATATATATATATATATATATATATATATATATATATATATATATGTAAATATACATACATTTATATATGTACATTAACTGACATTATTACCTACTAGCTACCAACTAGCATGGCTGTTTCTGTTCACACACTATTATTATGGAAATCCACTAGTTTTGACAGTAATTCTAAATGACATACTTTGTGTAGTACACATCCTATATTCCCTTTACATTCATTCCTACTATTACATGATATATTTATTTTAGCACAATGTTTTTGTATAAGAGTCATGGCTTAGTGGTAGGTCATACAGACTACTGTTTCCAAGGTCCTGGGTTCGGGACTGACAGTGGGATTTTATTTTGCTTTTGAACTGACTACATGACCTGTCAATCAAAGTGACTAAGGCACTTTTAAGCAGTTGTAACCTGGTTAGTGCTGGTTTGCGCGGAGCTCCCGCATGCGCACTGGCGTTTAGCTCTGCACACACATGCGCACACCCGCTTACAACCGCTTAAAAGTGCTTACTCTGGCGCACACCCGCGCTATTTTCTTTGAAAGAAATGAAAATGGGGAGACAGGAAAGTGGTGAAAAAGGGGTCACAAAGAGGGTAAGACAGTAGGGAAACAAGCTTGGGATTTGCAGGAGGGATGTAGGTAATGCCCATAGCTGCCCATTTCTTCATCAGCAACAGCTGTGCATATGTATGTAATTTGGTGTGACATTTGAAACCTTCCACCCCTGAAAGAGGTGTCAGGACAACAATAATACTTGTTGTACAGCCAATTGTAATTGATAGTTTCCAAGTCCAGCAGACATGTGAGCGGAATGGGCAGCTATGTATGGGGTGTCATTTTTTTGTGGGTACAGAGTGCCCTTTTTTTTTTTTTCAGGTGAGAGTGGTATGTCAGGTGAAGGAAGTTGGTATAGCTGGGGAGGTAGGTTGGGTAGGTCAACAGACAAGACAAACAAGACACATACAGGGGCGGTGTATGACACGTGTGGGGGGGGTTACACAATTGACGGGGACGGATGTTTGGATATTCAGAGCCCATGAGCCCACAGATGGCAACAGTGGAACTGATATCCCCACCCATGGGCAGTTGCCACTGTTCCTTCACTGCCCAGGATGGGGCTGTGCTGGGGGCTGTGTAGGCCGGGCAACAGGCATGCCCGTAAGTTGTGCCACCTGTGCCTCAAGCTGGCGTAGGGGCCCAAGAACAGAGTCCTAGATCTCCCTACGCACCACAGTCCGGACGCTACGGAGGGTGAATGATGGTTCTCCTCTGGCCACACTTGCAGAGGTGGGACGAGCCCCATCCCCTGCAGTGCTTCCACCTGCAGGTGGCACAGGGCCACCAGAGGAGGGTCCAGACTGGGCACTAGTGCCAGGTGCACTCGCCAGCTGAGGTGGGAGAGGTGGGTCCACTGGAACCCGCCTTCCCTGTCATCCTATGTTTTGCATTATGTCATGACAGTTTGGGTTAGTAACATATAATACCATTCGCAATTAGTTGTAACAGCATGCATTAGTATTCCCATTAACCAAACACACAGATATTCACACCATTGAACAGTGAGCATAACACATGCATAATTTGAACAGCAATACACAGTCCAACAACATGCAGGGTTGATTGATGGCAACAGGCCATCAGGTTTGGATGTATGAACAGGGCAGATGCATCAACGGACATGCAAATATTTATGACCCAACAGGACAAATGTCCAGGGGTGTTAATTGTGATTGCACATTCCATTTTCACGTGGAATGGGTTATATGTGGTTATAGGGTGGGGTGAAGAAAATAATATTAACACCTTCAAATACCAATACATATGCTGTACATTTCTAATAGTTGCACATATATACACACTACTGTTCTAACTACAGTTTCCTATATGATAACTACTTCAATTTGGTGATAGGACTGTTACTGCTACATCAATATACATTTTATTGTTCTTCATACACATTCATATCTGGCTTTGTTCAGCTACATCACCTTGCTACATTTGCTTTATATAGCTGTAGTCAACTGTGGATGTTTGGTATGTCAGACAATCATACTATCTGCATATTGCAGACTGAGAGCAACATATCCAAATTTTAGGATACACATTCCAGCTGCAGCAACACTTTGAACAGATTTCGCTGTTTGGTTTTGCTTCTCACATTCATTTCATTCTGTACTGACTGCAGTATACTTTATTCAGGGGTTATTACTACTTTATTGGTGGATTCATAACTCTTTCTCACACTCTCCCACTTGTTTTCATTTTACTATTCAGGATGGTATTTACTTCTAGGCTTTATTGATATGTTTTACCTGTAGTTATTACAATCCTTTCCAGCAGTCTCACTTCTGTCATGTTTCAGTATTTCAACAGGGTATATTTCACACATGTGATTTGCTCATCTTCTGCAGCTGTACTTTTCAGCCTGCTGCAGGTTGTGTACTATTATATTACAGGTGGGCCATCTTTATTTCAGACTTTATTTCAGACATTTTCATTTTTCTGTTTGGATTACAGACTGCAACACACTTTTGTAATCAAGCAATACTTGCAAACACTCTTACACTGTTACTTGCACATTCCATTACTTAGTGACTACACTGCACTCTTTTGCTAACTGTCATACTTTTATATTTCTTTACAGTTGCTGGGAGTGGATTACTGACCTGCCTGGTGGTGCAACCGCACCAGCCTATCGCCATAGGCTCTGCGGTTTGCAGAATGGACACCTGCAGCTGTAATATAAATGAAGTAATATTGGAATACACATCTCCATAATATCAGCTAGTTTAATTTCTTACATACATAATTAAATGTAACTTACTCAGTAGTGGGGCGCTGGGCATTTTCCGGGCTTCCTGGATCCAAAGGTTCAATTGGTCCTGCTTGCATCTCTTCAGGTCTGCATGGTGGTGACCAACCTGCTCACCAGTCCTTGGAATCCCTGTGGCACTGGTGAGATCATGAGCCAACCGGTCCCACGCCTCAGCCCTATATGCTCCCCACAGGACCTGGCCCTGCATGAGTTGGGCCTCATGATTGTGGACTAGGAGCCAGACCATGTATCTGGACTCCTCAATGCCCCACCTCTGTGCTCAAAAGCAACTACCCTCACCTACTCCTGACATTCTGGCTGCAAGTCAGTTCTACAATCGTTTATGCTGTGTATTCCCGCCTATGGGGCTTATATATGCCATTTTTCCCACACATATCTGTGATTGGCCATTTTGGAATTGTATCAACTTCACAAAACCTGCTTTGTCATGCTCCACTTTGTATTCATTCCTATATATTTGCTATTACTGCATTTATAGGTACTGCTGTCATGGCTTAGTGGTTCAGTACCTTGACTATGGTGCATAGTATCCTGGGTTCAAACCTGGCCACTGCTTTTATTTTTATGACTGTCTAGACAGGCTGGGGTGTGTCTGTGTAAAGGCAGTTTTGATACGGCTTGCTCAACGTTGCCCTTTAGTTAGCTTGTTGGCGCAGCTCCAGAAATGGGTTACGCTGGTTTACGCGTCATTTGGCTGTCAGCTCAGCTATGGGCACATCTGGCATTTTTTATTATTTTGTTATCTCACATTTCTTCAAAATAAATGGACTATTTCATTACATTTTACATGAACTATGATTTTATATGTGTACATGTTTGTCAGGGACTTGTTTCGTGCTTATTTTACTAGAAATAAAAATTGGTGTTGTGGGGGCTCGAACCATGAATGCCTGCTCTTCAGGCAATGTTTCTACCACTATGCTATTGTTTCTTGGCTTACTTTGCATATTTAGTTCTTATATCCTTTTCCACTCACTGCTAACTGTGGCTAAGCTACGGGCACGCCAAGCAAATGAGCACACTCACGGGCAAACATCTTTACGATTTAAAAAAAATATATAACATGTTCATTTATATATTTTATGTTCATAATCTGTGGGGGCATGTGTTGTGTTGTGTTTATTCACATTTCCATGGCCTCTGTCGTGGGTGTTTACTTTGGGCAATTTTACTCTTCTGGGGCGTGTCTGCTTGCAGGACTCGGCCTACGGACACGCCCCCTACTGTCTTCCACGGACTGTGTTTGCCTTCGGTGTGATTCAGCATGCCCTCATGCATATACATGACATGCTGACATCACACCGTTTAACTGCAGCCTCCGTGTAAGCCTTGTATCTCTTACACGGAGGCCTCGTGAATCCTGCACATTCTCTCTCTCTCTCTTTCTCTCTCTCTCTCTCTCTCACTGTTTCACAGTCACACACACACACACACACACACACACACACACACACACACACACACACACACACACACACAGGCATGCACACTTTTTTTCTTGCATTGTTTTTTTCTTTATATTTGCACCTTGCCAAAGGAGACAGTAAAATGGCATATTGTTGTAACAGCTACTGCATTTTGCTAATCAAGTTTTTGTTTGTGTGTAAAACAATTGCAGCCATTTGCCTTTTTATTGCAAGCTTCATGGCAGTTTAATATGCTTGTATATTACTTACTATCTTAGATATCACAATTTGTTTGTGGGGGGATATCGGTATCTTCTCACTATGTTGGAGAACATTCTTTCTCCATCCAGATGACAATGTACACTGCTCCCATTGTCTGTGCAATATTACAACCGTTTTTACCCAAGATATCATGCTTTCTACTTCTTAAAACGTTGCTCTCTCTCTCATGGAGACTTATGCAAATTGGACTATAACAGTCTGTCCCATAGACTCACCCACTCATGGTTGAAGTGTCCAAGAGCATCTGCATATTGATTATAATCCTATGTAAAACAAACACAGCAATGTAAAACATTATATCATAAGAAACCACACACTACTTAGCATCAGAATAGGACAATGTACATTGTTTAATAATCAGTTAATTTATTCACATTAAGGATGAAATTCAAACAGTCTTGAGCAATCCTACTACCAGCAGCTTGCGTCAATATACTGTATACAACCTCAGTCAATAGCTATTTTAATAGCGATTATCACTAAGCATACAGCCTGTGCAGTATTATCAGTCCTGACTATAACAATTACACCATGTAAGCATGCAGGATTTGCTAATTCTCCTAGTAATTATAGTTAAGCACAGACTTTTTGTACTGCACCTGTTTTGACATAAACACATTATACTGCCAACATATGCACTACCATTTCACCAGTCACTAAGCATTCCCATTCCCATTCATTTTACAAGTTGTATACATATCCTGTCAAACCGTTCTTCTTCCTCTTGCAGTTTTCAAGTATTTGTTAACTCATTACAGCCTAGTGTAGCCTACAGGCATTTTAATAGTTACATCGTACTGACACCTGAAGATGTCTAATATAGCCTGTCATTATCAGCATTAGTAATTCAAAAACCATGCTGCATACAAGCTATTCAATGATTTCATCTTAAGCTTAGATGATGGCTAACACAATCACATTACATTTTACCTTTGTCTAGTACTTCTTCTTCTGGCTTTTTCCCGGTTAGGGGTCGCCAAAGCGGATCACCTGTCCGCTCATGATTGGAGTGGACTTTTACAGTGTCGAGTTGACAGCCCGGCACCCAACCTTCCACAGAAGGCACACACACACACATGCACACATGTACTCACACCTAGGGGCAATTTTGAGTGTCCAATCCACCTGCAGCATGTCTTTGGGATGTGGGTGGAAACCAGAGCAAACCCACACGACCACAGGGAGGACATGCAGACTCCACACAGAAGGCACCCCAGCTGAGAATTGAACCAGAGAACCTCTTGCTGTGAGGCGACAATGCTAACCACTACACCCCTGTGGCCTCCCTTTTTGTCTAGTACTACTAAGGATATATTCATTCTTGTTCTTATATAATTTATTTATATTGTCATAATTTTCACATTGTTCTAAATATCTCACCAACCAAGTAGCAGAACTAGAGCTCCATAGCCTCATAGGAAAGCTCTCAGATGGACAGATGGACAGACAAAATGCTGCTCTCAGTATGCTGTGTAGCTTGAGTGTTACTGAGATATTAAGTTGTTTACAAACTATTGGAAATTGTGGTTATTACAACTTTTAACAATCCAGTTCAAGACCTAGAAAATAATTGTTTGTTTTGTCATTTACACTTCTTTATTAACCCATATGGTGCCAAAGATATGAACATTTGTTTGAAATGTGAGGACAGATTTTGTCAAAAAGCTCAGGACTCACAGTCATTGGAAGTTGGAATACAAACCTCCAGACTGGCATTGGAGTGAATGTACTAAATAATTGTCATTGCAAATGTAACTAATGCTGTCAAAATACACATTTCCCTACCTTCATGAAATTATTATTTACATCTAACTGGAAAGTTCTTATTAACACATAGAGATACTGACAGTAACCCAAGTCCACTATTCACATTAAAAATATTTTATCAACTTCGGCACTATGAGCAAATAATTCACTGAAGTTCTATCACATTAACTATTAAATACTTTGTAATAAAATTACTGAACTTATTTCTAGGAAAATCAATCTTCGACCACACTAGCTCTAACCAAACTATGGCTTAAAACACATGTCCTTGTTAATTGCTTAAAAAGGCATGCAGAGTCTGTCACTGGATAGAACTGAAAAGCAGAAGGTGAAAGTGTTGCAGTGGTACTTAAATTTTCTACAGAAAGAGCATTATATGCCACACACATAAGGGAGAAATTCCTCTTATTCCAGGAGCTTTCCTGCAAATGATACAGGTACAACTTCATGTAACCAATTCCTTAATCACAACTGACTGAGAACCTAGCATCTGTAAAATGCTCCTGGCCATCTCACAATTTATTTATTTATTTATTTATTTTACATGGGATTATGTTCTTGCACTCTCAAAGCTTCCTTACTTATATTTGTTATATTTGTTAACTTTGGGCATGCAGCAGTGGAGAAACAGAAACACATTATGGCAGATGAACCAGTGATGCACAGACAGTGATCCTGTAATATGTTACAATGAGATAGCATATAAGTATAGTTTTGACAGCAGTGTTTAGGCAATTAGATCTTGATCAAATGGGAATTCATAGGTTCATAGGTTCATACTAGGCTATCTACCCTAGCGAATTTGTAAGCCTAGCCAGAGTGTGTATGGCTTTCGCCACCCATTTTAAATTAATTTTGCTATGCCCTTTTTCGAGGTTAGTATACTGTGCCTCTGTCTAACAGTGACACAGAAGTGATAACCGGGGTAAACCTACGATCTCCCATCCACTCATCAAGATTCCTCTGAAGAGAGTCAATGAGGGACTCTGCCTAACCTGGACTGGGAACAGAAAAGCTATTCTAGGAACTGAGTGAGTATATAAGAACACTGGAGTTACCTGAAGTGAATGATGCTGAGATAGTACATGACTAACAGCTTGACATGATATCTCTTCAATAGCAGGTTATTGAATGGTGAAATAAACAAATGTTCTCAATGGAGGCAAGAATTCAAAAAGGAATTTGATAGTGACTAAAGGTTTTCATAAAGAAGTAGGATAGAATTTGAGATATCTGAGATGGTGTAGTGATCAGGTTTTCTAAAGCATCTTTGGGAATTGTGATTGTGCCTAGGTTACTATTTTCTGTTTCAGAGATGTTATAATAAACATATGACAGTAATAAATAAAATGGTGTAGATAGATCACGGTTATTCTGGTATAACAAAATAACAGTAATAAATCAAATGGTGTAGATAGATCACGGTTATTCTGGTATAACAAAAGAAGCAGTTTACAGTTGTTATTAAAGAATTCAAAATATGTAGTAACTTTTCCATATGGCTTCACTTTAGTTTCCAGTAGAGGCACAAGGCACCCTGGTCCCAGCACTAAAATTAATGGCGAATAAACTAAAATAAATATATTATAAAAACAAAAAATACAGTATGTGTATACACGTTCTTTTACACATATACATACTTTTTACATATACATATATTTTAATGTGTGTGTGTGAGTGTGTGTGTGTGTGTGTGTGTGTGTGTGTGTGTGTGTGTGTGTGTGTGTGTGTGTGTGTGTGTGTGTGTGTGTGTGTGTGTGTGTGTGTGTGTGTGTGTGTGTGTGTGTGTGTGTGTGTGTCCATTGAATACTTATAGATGTTTATGCATACAATTTTTTTGTGTATACTTAGTGTATAGATTTTGTATATATTTTGTGTGTCCACAAACTGTTTTTGGACAATTGTTTTTAATTTCAATCCTAAATTGATACTATTGTTAGAGGGAGGGGTAGTATAATGATATTAACCAATGGGAGTGCTTTTCATGTACTTAAGTGCTTAAGGAAGCTACACAAATTGATTCTGATGAAGTTTCCTGTAGGGAGACAAAAGTGCTAAATCCTGTGCTGTTCTGTGCTGTTTTGTATGTGAAATAAACTATTTCACTTTTGAATTGTTGCTGGGAATCTTTCTTGGAAAAGCATGGGGAGTGGGACTGCCTTCATTGGTGCCTTGTGTCTCTACTGCAGAGTTGGAGTTTACTAGTTTTCATTTAATTTCTCCAGAATTCCACTGTTTTTTGGATTATTGGTTAACTTTGTGGTATGGAAACACAGGGTATCCGAGGAGTTCCACATGGTGACAGAAATAACAAGACACTAATTGGCGTGCTTACCAAGCTCATGCAACTATTTTCCCAGCCAGATTCAAATGCGACAGACTTGGACAATTTGATTCCGTGCTTTTAGGTGAACCAAACCAACCAGGAGGTGATGTCACAACCTCCGGATAATCATCATGGACTACAGCATCTGTCTGATGTTAGCGGTTCTGTAGTGAGGCAAGGACATGGTGTGAGGCTTTCCTCCATACAAGATAACCGTAACATGGATTATCATGGTCATTTTGTAGGTTTAGAACATTATATTGATTTGAACTTAATGCATGGTTGAACAAAAACGTTGCAACACTGGAGGATGCTAATAAGGAGACAACTGAAAAGAATGCTTAGTTTGCTGACATATGTAAGACATTTAAAACAAAAATGTTAAAATTTAAAACTTTAATGTTAGACAATTGTTTTTTATTGAAAGTATTAAAAGAAAACATACCTAAAGGTCTTATAATTGATAAGTTTAAGAATAATACCGAGGAGGGTTCTGTCTTATACAACAAAGTAATTGATATTTTAAATGACTGTGGTCTAGCACTGATGAGAGCTATTGTAAAAAACAATTATGCTATTATTAAGAAATCTTGATGTAAAATTGATGTACTAAATCACACAATTCATGAAGAGTTGTTATTTACTATCAATGAACTCAAATAGGATTATTTGGCTGTATTTCAGGATGTTGATAAAACTGTTTTTAAGAACCACAAAAGGAAATTGTTTAAACTGGACAGAGATAATAGGAATTATGGGGATGGTAGAACATACAGTATTTTGTCGAACAGAAGAAATGTGGATGCAAGAGGCCACTATAATTACACCCGTGGTAACAATGGCAACCATAACAACTACAATAATAGTGATAATTACTAACATAACAACCATGGGCATAGGGAACATCATGATCAGGAAAATAGGGATGCTGCTAGACAGGAAGAGGTCCCTTTAGGGCACCAGGGTCCCAGGAGATCTCAGAGACTCAAAAATCTAGCATCACAGCCCACATATGCTCAAATAACAAGGACACAATATTCTCAATACCAGAGGAGACAAAGCTACTATCTCCGATAAGGGAAGGAGGTTATGAGCAGTGCAAGGACACATGGAACTTGCAAGAGAATGACTGTAATTCTTTAAGGTTAGATAATACAGGAAATGAAACGATGATCTATACTCAGGATAATTTTCATATTTTCAGCTATACAGATATAGCCATTGATAACAGTCATTTTAGTTTATTTAAAAAGGGATTTACATTTATTCCAGCCAGGAAGGGCAATTTAGTCAATACGATTTTAGATATAAAATTTTTTACCCAGAAATTCAACTTAGAGCTGATATTCAGTGAACACTCCCCATTGAATTTTGATGGGAATTTGTCCAGGAGGAGCATGTATAATCCACCACTACACAACAAATTAGCAAATTTTGAGGCATTAGTTATTAATGATATGAGAAACACACTTAGCACCAATAGAGGTTACAAAAGTAACTTGACAACAGAGGAGAGATATGTGTTGGGGGAACCTATACAAAATAAAAAGGTGAGAATATTAAAACCTGATAAGGGGGGTAGTGTTAATGGAAAATTGGACGTATTTGGTTAAAATTATGGAAATTTTGAATACAGGTACAAGATACTTACCTGTTTCTTGAAATGAATTAAATATTGCATATAGGAAAATAGATATGATACTGGAGGATAATTTAACACAGGGGTTGATAGATAAAAAACTTTTTGAATTTTTAAGGGTACCCAAACCGTTCATCCCAGGAAACTGAGATTCCGAAGGTTTACAAAGACAATAGGGACCCACCAGTTAGACCAATAGTAGCATCAGAGGGCTGAAAAACACAACCCCTAGCTATATATGTAGACAGTAAACTTAAAACCTTTTATTATATGTACTTGCACATTTTGATTGACTCGTGGGATTGTTTAATAAAAATGAGTCAGTTAGAATTTAACCCTGAATTTTGTTTGATTACAATTGATGTTCTCGGTTATTCCACATAACCGGGAACTGGAGTGGTTTGAAGAAATGTTGTTGGAGTTTAAATTCCTAAAACAGAGTGAATTCAAACTAGTTCTTCAAAATATGGAACTTGTTCTGAAGAATAATTTTATTTATTTTCAAGGGGAATACTACCATCAGCTAGATGGAGTGGCAATAGGTCCCTCATATGCACCCATATTTGCCAATGTTGCTATACTGTACTGGGAAAAACATTTTGTTTTCAAATCTAGTTACGATGGTTATGTAAGGAAATATTTTCATTTTTTTGGATGATATTTTTATTGTTTGGCAGGGACCCCAGGACACAATAGTAGCATTTCTGGATTTTTTTTAAATAATATAACTGACTTTTTGAATTTTAGACATGAAATTGGGATGGATGAAGTACATTATTTGAACATATGTGTTATGAAGGATTTTACTAACAACAGATTTGTGTCCCAGGTATATAGAAAAATATTTTTCTAATTCCTATTTACATTTTGACAATAACTATCTATTTTTGCAGAAAAAAATATAGCTAAGGGGCAGATGGTGTGGGTGGCCCAGATGACATCAGAGTAGCATGATTTAGAAAAGACGTTAAACTATGTGCAAACATTGTTTTTAGAAAGGGGTTACCCTGACAACCTTATAAAACCTTTGAAAGAAGAAACAGTATCTAGCTGAGGGACAAAATATCTACCATTACTCAATGTGTTAGCAACCTCAAATGATGGTGGTGGGGCGACAAGAAATAACAGGACATCAGGTACCAACGATTCTGTGACTCCATATTTAGTGGCAACATATAACCAGGATACAAGGGTGGTAAGGAAGGTAATCAATAAGTATTGGGAAACGTTTGTGAAAATGCCAAACAAGTTGGAAGCATTTAACAGACCTTTAAATTACAGTTTTAGGAGGAATTTTAATTTAAAGGATATTTTTGAAAAAAAGGAAAAGTGATGAAGAAAATAGGGCCAGTCCCAAGAAGGGAACTTATAAATGTGTCAGGTGTTCCCAATGTACTTTTATAGTGAATCCTGAAGTACTACAGCTTCCTACACCGCCCTTTAGATTTCATGCTATGGCTTATTTTACTTGTCTAACAAGAGGGGTTGAATACATTGCTTATTGTATTACCTGTTGAGCATTCTACTTAGGCAAAACAGAATGTAGTTTGAGGCAAAGAATATACAAGCACATGTACGAAATCAGCCAGAAAAATGAAACCAATGCCTTATATAGGCACATTTTAAAATGTAGCCACAAAAACAGTCACCAGCCCACACATGTTCCTGAGTTCTAAACAAATCCAAAAGCAAATAATGATAAAAACACAGAAGAACTCAGGTTCGACCAAGGTTTCCAGTTTCAGTTGAAATTTTAATGTTAAAACATAAGCGCTTTCGCAGGAAGACCTGCCTCATCAGATGCTAGCAAATACAACTAAAATGTGCTTCTATTTGTACAACCTCTAACAAATACAAGTAGTCAGGTCTTGTTTCCCACACAAACCCAACACCATCACCCATAGTTGTTTATATCACTCCACACTTTTACAAGGCAGGATGCCGTACACCAGTGGAACAACCTTCTTTGACACTGACAAATCTAATGGCCCATGGATGGTATATACCTGCTGGCACTCCCTTGTACTTATTGGTACCATCCACCAAGAGGAACTCGGATGCACAGAACAATTTTAAATTATCAAGCATTGTGATTACAACAATCTGTACACCCTACTCACTGTCACCGTCATGTTCTATTAGGAAATAGCCGTTTTTCAGAAGTAGCATATCACTATGAAGGTCCTGCAAGGACTGCAGATCCAGAAACATAGCAACCTTCTTCCTATGTCTTATCCTTGTTACGCTCTCTTGCAATGCTTTACTGTTAGGCAATTCATTCACAACTGCTGTGAAGGTACTCGCCAGTACCTCAGATATTATCTTGCATGGATCCTCAACTGATGTATGTTCCCTTTTCCTTATCCTGTCACGGACCTGACATACTTCTGACTGTACTGGGTCAGGTCCATGGAAGTGTACACTACTTTTACACAATACATGTTCATTTCCACCATATTCAGTTATGCAATGTCCTTTGCACTTGTCTCTACTCTTACAGGTACAGCACCAGTAGTGCTTAATGCCAACACATTTCTCAAGGTAGTATTGGTAGCCCTCAATGAAAAGTGTGTCGTTCCCCTTCTGGCTCTTCTTAGTGGTGTAACTATTGCCTAAGGCACCTGGATTATATATCACACTATCCTCCTCAGCCATCTGTAAATAAATACATATATACATTACTGTCCTACCTAACTGTATCTCTGCATTGGACCTGAATCTGTGATAAACAGCAGATACATACCTGCAGAGTTTAAATTTCCTGCTAGTCTGTATGTCAAAAGCCTATATCAATCCAATACACTTTCATACGATTCAGTGTTGCATTCAGGGAAGGGCGCTCATATTTAACACTGTGCGACTTATGCTTCTGTCGCATTTATGATGTCGAACGTGTGCATGCCAAATCTTAGCCAGCAATCAGATTTATGGTGATTCGTTCCTTGAAAATTCAGACATATGAGAACATGGGTCACTGCTTTCAACATTTTGTACGTCGGCAAGGTAACAGACAACTAAATGAATGTATACCACAAAACACCCATATATATGTAAAATATATATACATATATATATATATATATATATATATATATATATATATATATATATATATAAAACAACACACTCTCTTAAATGCAACCTTGAAAATATAACACTTATACATCTATAAAACTGTTTATATAAAAATATGTAAAGAATATATATAAGTAAGCACACTTCATTGGTGAGACAGCTAAGAAAGAAAAATACTATCTAAACAAGGGTCTGGATTTTAGCTTAGGTTTAAGTGGCACATATTCATTTAAACTATGCCATGATTCTCCCCTAAGTCTAATAATCCATCTGGCCTCTAACTGCTTGGTTATATTACGCATGTCTCCCCCCAATATTCTCAAAAATTCTACCTATGGCCATAAACTTAAAGGTATGTTCAAAGTTAGTACTGATAAAACGCTTGGCCAAAACACTGGTTTTATTTCTCCTACTGATATAATAAATGTGTTCTCGAATCATTTCTTTGAAAGGTCTATCTGTTTTGACTATATAGAATTTTTTGCATTTAAGGCAATAGGCTAAATAAACTATATGTTGGCTATCACATGTGGCTTACACCAATGAAGTGTGCTTAATTATATATATTCTTTATATATTTTTATATATATACACATTTATAGATGTGTAAGTGTTATACTTCAAGGTTGCATTTAAGAGATTGTGTTTTATATCTTCTTCTTTCAGCTGCTCCCATTAGGGGTCGCCACAGTGGATCAATTGTTTCCTGTATTCTGCATCTTGCTCTGTCACACTAACCACCTGCATGTCCTCTCTCACCACATCCATAAACCTTATCTTAGGCCTTCCTCTTTTCCTGTTACCTGGCAACTTCATCCTTAGCATCTTTTTCCCAATATACTCTGCATCCCTCCTCAGCACATGTCCAAACCTACATAATCTTGACTCTCTGGCTTTGTCTCCAAACCTTCCAACCTGGGCTGACCCTCTAATATACTTATTCCTAATCTTGTCCATCCTTGTCACACCCAGTGCAAATCTTAACATCCTCAACTCTGCCATGTCAAGCTCTGACTCCTGCCTTTTTGTCAATGCCACTGTCTCCAACCCATATAACATAGGTTATCTCACTACCCTCTTGTAGACCTTCCCTTTTTATCTCTTACTGGTACTCGTCTGTCACAAATCACTCCTGACACTCTTCTCCACCCACTCCATCCTGCCTGTACTATCTTCTTCACCTCTCTTCCACACTCACTATTACTCTGAACTGTTGATCCCAAGTATTTAAACTCATCCACTTTCACCACCTCTACTCCCTGCATCCTCACCATTCCTCTCTCCTCCCTCTCATCACACACACACACATTCACACACACATATTCTGTCTTAGTCCTGCTGACCTTCATTCCTCTTCTCTCTAGATCATATCTCCACCTCTCCAGGGTCTCCTCCACCTGTTCCCTACTTTCACTACAGATCACAATGTCATCTCCAAACATCATAGTCCACGGGGATTCCTGTCTGATCTCATCTGTCAACCTGTCCATCACCATTGCAAATAAGAAAGGGCTCAGACCTCATCCTTGATGTAATCCCACCTCCACTTTAAACACATCCATCACTTCCACCACAGACCTCACTGCTGTCTCACTACCCTTGTACATATCTTACATACTTCTCTGACACTCCCGACTTCCTCATACAATACCGCAACTCCTCTCTAGAAACCCTGTCATATGCTTTCTCTAAGTCCACAAAGACACAATGCAACTCCTTCTGACCTTCTCTGTACCTCTCCATCAACACTCTCAGAGCAAACATCGCATCTGTAGTGCTCTTTCCTGGCATGAAACCATACTGCTGATCACTAATCATCATGTCCCTTCTTAACCTAGCTTTCACTACTCTTTCTCATAAACTTCATGCTGTGACTGATCAGTTTACTCCATCTGTAGTTATTACAGCTCTGCACATCACCCTTATTCTTAAAAATTGGTACCAAAACACTTTTTTCTCCATTTCTCAGGCATCCTCTCACTTTCCAAGATTTCATTAAACAATCTGGTTAAAAACTCCACTGCCATTTTACCTAAACACTTCCATGCTTTCACAGGTATGTCATCTGGGCCAACAGCCTTTCCATTCTTCATCCTCTTCATAGCTATTCTTACTTTCTCCTTGCTAATCCACTGCACTTCATGATTCACTATCCACACATCATCCAACATTCTCTCCCTCTCATTCTCTTCATTCATCAGCCCCTAAAAGTACTCTTTCCATCTGCTCAACAGACTCTCCTCACTTGTGAGTACATTTCCCTCATTATCCTTTATCACCCTTACCTGCTGCACATCTTTACTAGCTCGGTCCCTCTGTCTAGACAATCGGTACAGGTCTTTTTCTCCCTCCTTAGTGTCCAACCTTTCATACAACTCTTCATACGCCTTATCCTTAGCCTTCGCCACCTCTCTCTTTGCCATGCACCTCATCTCCTTATACTCTTGTCTACTTTCTTCATCTCTCTGACAATCCCACTTCTTCGCCAACCTCTTTCTCTGTATACTCTCCTGTACTTCCTCATTCCACCAGCAAATCTCCTTGTCCTCCTTCCTCTTTCCAGATATCACACCAAGCACCTTTCTAGCCATCTCCCTTACTAGCTCTGTGGTAGTTACTCAGCTATTCGGTAACTCTTCACTGCCACCCAGTACCTGTCTTCACTCTTCCCTGAACTCCACTTCACAATTACCCTTTTTCAATTTCTACCATTTGATCCTTGGTGCTGCCCTCACACTCATCCTCCTCTTCTTGATCACCAATGTCATCCTACAAACCACCATCCTATACTGCTTAACCACACTTTCTCCTGCCACCACTTTACAGTCTCCAATCTCCTTCAGACTGGCCCTTATATATATATATATATATATATATATATATATATATATATATATATATATATATATATATATATATATATGTGTGTGTGTGTGTGTGTATATATATATATATATATATATATATATATATATATATATATATATATATATATATATATATATATATATATATATATATATGTATGTTTTACATATATAGGTGTTTTTTATACATTTTTCATAAGTGCTTTTTACAAACAGCAGTGTATGTTTGTGTGCATTTACTTTACTTAGTAAGTCAGTGAGTTCAACTTACAAGTTACAGCCTATGATGTTAATTATCACTTAATTTGTATCATGTGACTACTTGTATTTGTTAGAGGTTGTATAAATAGATGCACATTTTAGTTGTATTTATTAGCATTTGATGAAGCAGGTCTTCTTGTGAAAGCGCTTATGTTTGAACAGTAAAACTTCAACTAATACTGGAAACCTTGGTCGCACCTGAGTGCTGTGTTTTTATCATTGTTTGCTTTTGGATCTTTTTAGAAATCAGGAACCTGTATGGGCTGGTGACTGTTTTTGTGACTTTATTTGTTGTTTTATTCATCACCATACCTTCCAGGAGCATGGCTGAGGGCCTTGATATCATCGAGCTGGACTACACCCCTGTGGGTTCCTTAAAAGGTAAACTTAAGAACTTTAACAACCTACTTGAGGTCATTGAAAATAATGCAAACCCGCTTATTGACTGTATACTTGATACTGCTGACAATTAAGTTTTGCCAGTGTGGATATTATAGCTTTGAAGAACAAGCTGCATGTTATTGAGAAATAACTTTTTAAATTAAAATGGCAGCAATATCAGAAATATCAGTTCATTTACAGGCTTGCTGTTCTTGAACTGTTTGTAAGTTTCTGTGAGGCCATTTTTTGCTTGGGCTAAAGGAAAGTCTTTCTGTTGATCAGTGGCAGTGAAAAACATTGAGCAGCCTGTCTGCCCCTGTGGGAGTGGTTACTGACTTGAAACTGTAGTTTTATTGGCCATTCTGGGTCAATTCCAAAACTCCTTCATCTTCCTCTCTTAAAACCCTCTTTTGCGCGGTTTTGCACGTTTTTGAGCATAGCGCAACAACGGCAGCCTAATTGGGTTTAAACTATTCCTGGCTCCACAAAGCCTGCTCTTCACTTTTTCCCTTAGAACAGCTCTATCTCTCAATTTAAACACCATATTCTCATTCTAAGGCCTTTCACTGGTCCAATTAAGTAATCCTACAAGTTAGCACTATTAAACCATAAGCACTACTTACTCTTATACTCTCTACGATTACCCTATCCTCTATTGGTCCGTCTTAAATTCAGTTTCCCTATTACTCTAGCATGTCCAAAGGTCAGTCAATGGTTTCCTCTCCAGTCCAGCTGGTGAATCTGGGAATTTTGAGGCAATGTTACAACTGTCTCATGTACACAGACAACCCTCTCCTCCTCCAAACAGGTTCAAATATATGTGAGAGATGCAACTATTTAGCCAAACTGGAGGCTGAGCTCTCTCATCTCAAAACTGGTGTAACCAGTCAGGAGGAGAAGGTAACCTCACACAACCCAATTCCAGTATCACATAGTCCCACCATATCAGCGAACCAAACACATAAATACACAAAAACATACTCGGAGGCTCTAAATAAAAATCTACCTAAGCAACAGAGACCTCCAAAGCAGACATCCAAGCAAACGCTACCTCAAAACAAAAAACACAACACATAACCCACTAAGTCAGTGTGCCAAGCAGCCACAGCCCTTAAGGCTGAATAACACACCTGATACTCTTGTTATAGGTGACTCTATTGTCAGACACACTGATGTCCCGCTCACCAGGCTGAATAAAGAGAAGGTCACAGTGAGCTGCCTGTCGGGCGCTAGGATCCGCCACATAACGCAAGCACTCAGGTCACTCCAAAGCAAATACAAATATGACTCAGTCATTGTACATGCTGGTGTGAATGACCTGAGACGTACCTCCCTGGACTACATGAAAGAGACATAGAGGAGCTCTCTGATCATGTAGCCCAGGCTGGTATGACCCTGACCTTGAGCAGCATCTTACCCTCACCTAGAATGATGCCACAGTACAAAGACAAAATGATCGATTTTAACAATTGCCTAAAATTTTGGTGTCATTCAAAGGGGATCCAGTGTCTGTCAGCCTGGGATGACATGCTCGACAAGCCACATTGCTTCGCTAGGGACGGCTTGCACCTGTCACCACTGGGCTTTCGGATATTGGCAAAGGCTCTTGCCACCCCCATAGTGCCTTTTTTAGGCAAGGCTCAAAAGTCAAACCCACCCCCATAGACAGCACAAGGAACAAGAAACTAAGGGTAATGCTGCTAAACGCCAGAAGTCTTAGCCTCAAGATGCACGCACTCGAAGCTCTCTTCAGTATGGAGAACATTGATATCTGTGCAGTGACAGAAACCTGGTTCAAGGCTCCAGAGAGTACCCCAGCACTACCAGGCTATACCTCATATCATGCTTTTCGGCCCCAAAACCCAGACCGAACCACAAAAGGAGGGGGAGTTTCCATATTTATCAAGGATATCCACACCTCCAGGTTAGTGGCATTGCATGAAGTATCGGAGACCATCCATGTGCAACTAACAGTGGGCAAGACTGCTTTTCAGTTTATAGCATCCTACAGACCACCCTCTCAAAGTCAGGAATCCCATTCGGCTTTCCTGAAAACATTGGAGAACATGAAGATCTCTCCGAACACCATTATATTGGGCAACTTCAACGACCCAAACATTGACTGGAAGCACTACTCAAGCCCCAGCACCTTAGCCCAAAGATTCCTGGAAATTATAAACTCAAATGCTATGGAACAACTAGTCACCACTCCCACAAGAGGGGACAACATACTAGACCTGATCATTACTAACATGGGGACTCTATGCTCCACACCAGAAGTATATCCCTCATTGGTAAGATCAGACCATAAATTAATTTCACTGGATGTCCACATCCCGACCCCACCCCCAGCCCAGAAAACCACAGTGAAAAACTTCTCAAAAGCGAACTTCTCACTTCTCAAAACTGAAGTGGAATCCTTCAAGGCCCCAGGGCCAGTGGAAACTACAGCCCAAACTGCAGAATCCTATATAAATGCATTCTACGGACATCTCCAGGAATGCATGGATCATGCTATCCCAAACAAAACCAAGACCCAATCATCCAAAGGCAGGCATCCAGTCTGGTGGACCCCTGCCATAAATAAACTGTACAACATAAGGAGGAAGCTACTACATGATAGAGCAAAATCCCTAATAGGGAAGGCATCTCTGATCAGTACTAGCAAAACATTACAATCCCTCATAAAATCCTCCAAGGCCAGCTTCGAGAGAAAAATTGCACAGGACACCAAAGACAATCATAAGGCTTTTTCAGTTATGTTAGCAACCTGGGGTGCAACTCCCAGACTTGTTCTGAGTTGTTTCTAAACGACAAAAAATACACTGAACCCACAGACATCGCCAATATCCTGGCAGACAGGTTCAGTGCAAACTTCTCCCCAAAAGAGCAAATATCTATCCCGGCAGTGTCCTGCCTCCCAAACATCTCAGATGCTCAGGTGAAGGCTGCCCTCTCCAAAGCAAAACACTGCTTCCATGGGACCAGATGGCGTCCCAGGTTAAGGCCTACATGAACTACAAGAGGAACTAATCCCTCAAATAAAACAGCTATACAATCTCAGCCCCACTACAGGATATGTGCCCACAGAATGGCGTACAGCAACAGTGATCCCACTCCACAAAGGTGGAGCATCTACGGACCCTGGAAACTATCGCCCCATAAGCCTGACTAGCTTAGTCTGCAAGGCTATGGAGAGGATCATCATGGAGCTCATAAACAAAGACATTGGGGACCTACAGACACTAGATCCTACCCAGTTCGGCTTTGTCAAGGGCAGATCCTGCCTTCTGAACCTGGTTGACTTCTTTGAAACAGTCACCAAAGCCATAGATGAAGGGAAGGTAGTCCACACAGCCTATCTGGACCTTGCAAAGGCATTTGACACAATACCCCACTCGGGCATCATAGATAAGCTATCCAGCTTAAATATAAACCCCTATGTCACAAGATGGGTCGCAAACTGGCTCAAAGACAGAACCCACAGAGTGAGAGTTGCTGGAGCCATGTCAGACTCAAAACCGGTCACAAGTGGTGTCCCACAGGGTTCTGTCCTGGGACTACTCTTGTTCGGTATATACTTTTCTGAGGTACAGGCAAACGTGGGAGGACTATGGCTCACCAAGTTCGCAGACGACTGCAAACTGGGCGCCATAATCAACTCTCCAGCTGACACAAACATCCTTCAAAAAGGTCTCACAGAGACAGATAACTGGTGCCAGCGCCATGGTTTAAAGCTAAATGCCAAAAATGTATAGTCATACCCTTTGGCAAAAACAATGTGCCCACAAATTACCACATAGGCGGAAACCCATTAAGTACAGTGAAAGTTATTAGGGACCTGGGGACCCAAGTTGATAGCAATCTCTCCTTTGAAAACCACATTGCCAAAGTGGTTAGAAAGACCTTCTACATAGCCCACCTCATCACGAAGGGTTTCACATCTAGATCAAGAGAGGTAATCGTGCCCCTTTATTCATCCCTCATCAGGCCCATCATGGAATACAATGCTCCTTTTGGGATGTACCTTACCCGACACCTGCAGCAATTAGAAAGACCCCAAAAGTATCTCACCAAGACGATCAAGGGTCTCAAACAGATGCCATATACTGCTCGGTTAAAAAAACTCCAGCTCTACTCAGTTGCATACCGCCTACTTCGAGGCGATCTATGCCTGACATACAAAGCTATGTCAAATCCAGAATTAATGGACATGCTCCACCTCAGTAAATCTAAATCCCTTAGAGCCACACGCTCGAGGGACTTGAACCTCAGCACAGAAATAAATAGAACTTGCTGGAGGGACAGGTTCATAACCCAGAGGCTCCCTTTGCTCTGGAATAGAATTCCAATTCATGTGAGGCAGAGCACCTCACTAAATCTCTTCAAGAAGAATCTCGATAAGTGGATGGGGGATCGTAGGTTTGTCCCAGGGATTACTCCTGTGTCACTATTAGACAGAGGCACAGTAAACTAAACCTTAAAAAGGGCACAGTATACTCAAATCAAGGGGTGGCGTAAGCCATACAGAATCGGGCTAGGCTTATAATTGCCCCAGGGCAGATAGCCTAGTATGAACCTATGAACCTATGAACCTATCATTTGGAGGCTTGCTTAAGGGAATGCTTGGTCCCAAGGGGGCTATGCATTCTTAAAATGCCCTCATATGTAGACTGTGACCATGAATTACTTACTGAATGGCAGAAAATTAATGCCAGTATGGGCTATTTAAAACTTTTAATAGCCTCAGGAGAGAAAGAAATTAAAGTGCTGTTAGTGTCTATCAAACGATAGCATGATGAGCTTTTGAACCAGTTTGGTCAAGAGCTATTAGACAAGTATATAACTGATGTTTTGGACTGTGTATGAAAGGAAATGTATTAAGCAGAAAATTAAGACAAAAACCTAAGCTTTGGCCGGCTAAGAACTTGCTATATTCAACTGGACGTATAAGAGAATTTAAGTACCTTTATCTGCTTTTTTTTTCAAAAAAATACAGTATTTAAATTGATTTTAACTGTGTGGAAGGAATATTAGCTGAACTGGAAGTTTTCACTCTGCTCTTCAGTGTGGAAGGAATATTAGCTGAACTGGAAGTTAGTCAGTTTTTGCTGAATTTTGTTATTTGCTAGTAATTACAGGTGTGGGGGTAGTCACATTCTTTGATTTCCTGTCCTTGCCTATTTAAGTGGTACAGTGTGAAATATTTTCTGCTTAAAAACCTAAGCTTTGGCAGGCTAAGAACTTGCTATATTCAACTGGATGTATAAGAGAATTTAAGTACCTTTATCTGCTTTTTTTTTTTCAAAAAATACAGTATTTAAATTGATTTTAACTGTGTGGAAGGAATATTAGCTGAACTGGAAGTTTTCACTCTGCTCTTCAGTGTGGAAGGAATATTAGCTGAACTGGAAGTTAGTCAGTGTTTGCTTAATTTTGTTATTTGCTAGTAATTACAGGTGTGGGGGTAGTCACATTCTTTGATTTCCTGTCCTTGCCTATTTAAGTGGTACAGTGTGAAATATTTTCTGCTTAAAAACCTCAGCTTTGGCCGGCTAAGAACTTGCTATATTCAACTGGACATATAAGAGAATTTAAGTACCTTTGTCTGCTCTTTTTTTCAAAAAAATACAGTATTTAAATTGATTTTAACTGTGTGGAAGGAATATTAGCTGAACTGGAAGTTTTCACTCTGCTCTTCAGTGTGGAAGGAATATTAGCTGAACTGGAAGTTAGTCAGTGTTTGCTGAATTTTGTTATTTGCTAGTAATTACAGGTGTGGGGGTAGTCACATTCTTTGATTTCCTGTCCTTGCCTATTTAAGTGGTACAGTGTGAAATATTTTCTGCTTAAAAACCTCATCTTTGGCCGGCTAAGAACTTGCTATATTCAACTGGACGTATAAGAGAATTTAAGTACCTTTATCTGCTTTTTTTTTTCAAAAATACAGTATTTAAATTGATTTTAACTGTGTGGAAGGAATATTAGCTGAACTGGAAGTTTTCACTCTGCTCTTCAGTGTGGAAGGAATATTAGCTGAACTGGAAGTTAGTCAGTGTTTGCTGAATTTTGTTATTTGCTAGTAATTACAGGTGTGGGGGTAGTCACATTCTTTGATTTCCTGTCCTTGCCTATTTAAGTGGTACAGTGTGAAATATTTTCTGCTTAAACCCTCAGCTTTGGCAGGCTAAGAACTTGCTATATTCAACTGGACGTATAAGAGAATTTAAGTACCTTTATCTGCTTTTTTTCAAAAATACAGTATTTAAATTGATTTTAACTGTGTGGAAGGAATATTAGCTGAACTGGAAGTTTTCACTCTGCTCTTCAGTGTGGAAGGAATATTAGCTGAACTGGAAGTTAGTCAGTGTTTGCTGAATTTTGTTATTTGCTAGTAATTACAGGTGTGGGGGTAGTCACATTCTTTGATTTCCTGTCCTTGCCTATTTAAGTGGTACAGCGTGAAATATTTTCTGCTTAAAAACCTCAGCTTTGGCCGGCTAAGAACTTGCTATATTCAACTGGACGTATAAGAGAATTTAAGTACCTTTATCTGCTCTTTTTTTTCAAAAAAAATCAGTATTTAAATTGATTTTAACTGTGTGGAAGGAATATTAGCTGAACTGGAAGTTTTCACTCTGCTCTTCAGTGTGGAAGGAATATTAGCTGAAATGGAAGTTAGTCAGTGTTTGCTGAATTTTGTTAGTTGCTAGTAATTACAGGTGTGGGGGTAGTCACATTCTTTGATTTCCTGTCCTTGCCTATTTAAGTGGTACAGTGTGAAATATTTTCTGCTTAAAAACCTCAGCTTTGGCCGGCTAAGAACTTGCTATATTCAACTGGACGATACTGAGAATTTAAGTACCT
Source organism: Protopterus annectens (assembly GCF_019279795.1). Classification (NCBI taxonomy): domain Eukaryota; kingdom Metazoa; phylum Chordata; order Ceratodontiformes; family Protopteridae; genus Protopterus; species Protopterus annectens. The sequence goes on along the minus strand of NC_056729.1, from coordinate 1,074,401,783 downwards.
TTATCTGCTCTTTTCAAAAATACAGTATTTAAATTGATTTTAACTGTGTGGAAGGAATATTAGCTGAACTGGAAGTTTTCACTCTGCTCTTCAGTTAGTCCCACCCACCCTCCCTGTTTTTGTTTTGGTGTTAATCTTAGTGGCCTTGCAGCTGCCCGCCCCTCTTGTAAATTTGTGTTTGGATACTCCTTCTGGGCTCATCTCATTTGCTCACTCAACTGAGTGCAGTGAGATCATATTCTGATTTCAGGCACTCCTACTGTGTACAAAGAGAGCATCTGGGAAACAGAAAAAAAAAATTAAGCTTGTTTCCTGCCTTTCCTGTTAAGTGGTATAGACTATTTGAAGGCTTCTGAGCCCCCCAAGCCCTTCTGTGTTGGAGGGAAGCCTTCTAGCTTAGGTTTTTTTTCCCTATAACTAGCCAGTTTTCTAGTTTCAGCACTCAAATCTGTTTCTTTGATCTCAGCACTTGTTCAGAAAAAAAAAAAAAATTTTTTTCATCTGCTTTTACTGTACTTGTGTTTCTATCTACTTTTTTTTTACTTTTGCATCATCTTAAAAGTACTCAATTGTATTTATTACTGCTTGGTGTAACTCATTCTAAGCCTTCTGGTTTAAACACTTGGGCTTTGGACCAGTTGTTTTGCACTGAGAGGGTTTGTGGTCTGCACTGTAGTGGCAGAACAGGTAGCTTACATCCTTCTAGGTTGGGAACTGCTGATTGAGGGCTCAGTGTCTGTTATTCTAAAAGTGTATTAATTCTGGTTTAAGCACTTGGGCTTTCAGGCCAGTTATTTTACATTAAGAGGGTTTGTGGTCTGCACTCTTGTGGGAGGAGAGGCTGGACTCTGCCCTTCTGAGCTGGGAATTTCTGATTGAAGGCTTATAGTGCATGCATATCTGAACTGCTTCTTACTGAAGTTGGTGTGCCTTGTTTGCTGTGGCATAGACTGGATTCGGGCCTGCTGGATCTAGCTTTGTTTGTGTAACTTGAGCACTAATCCAGGCATTCTCTAAAGTATTCAATTGTATTTATTACTGCTTGGTAGTAACTTGATTAAAGTTTAGCTGTCATTCTAAGTCTTTTGGATTAAGCACTTGGGCTTCAGACCAGTTGTTTTACATTAGGAAGGTTTGTGGCATGCACTGTGGTGGCAGGACAGGTAGCTTTCATCCTTCTAAGTTGGGAACTGCTGATTGAGAGCCCAGTGTCTGTTATTCTTAAAGTGTATTAGTTCTGGTTTAAGCACTTGGGCTTCAGACCAGTTATTTTACATTAAGAAGGTTTGTGGTCTGCACTCTTGTGGGAGAAGAGGCTGGACTCTGCCCTTCTGAGCTGGGAATTTCTGGTTAAAGGTTTATAGTGCCTGAATATTTGAACTGTATCTTACTGAAATTGGTACACCTTGTTTGCTGTAGCATAGACTAGATCCAGGCCTGCTGAATTTAGCTTTGTTTATATGCTTGTTGTTTGTTTGCTTGTTATTTCCCTGGAACGCTAATTCCACCTAATACACGGCTTCTCAGCGCTTCTGTGGATCACTAGTGATATCTGCATTGCTTACTGTACTTATTTCCTTGTTTCACTTGAAAGAAAGTTACTGTTTGTCGTTTTTGCATTTAAGTTACCTGTAACACATTGCACTTAAGTTACCTGGCACTTACTCACTAAAGCAATTATATAAGTCAGCACTAAACATTAAAAGCACTACACCCTCACTCCCCATTGGCCCTGGTTTTCAATTATTAAGGAATTCCCAATATTATTCTAGCATGTCCAAAGGTCAGTTGTCAATCTCCTCTCCGGTCCAGCTGGTGAATCTGGGAATCTTGAGGCAATGTTACAACTGCCTCATGTACACAGACAACCCTCTCTTCCTCCCAACAAATTCCAACACATGTGAGAGATGCAACCATATAGCCAAACTGGAGGCTAAGCTCTCTCAACTCAGTACTGGCATAACCAGTCAGGAGGAGAAGGAAACCACACTCACTACAATTCCAGTCTCACATAGACCTACCACGACAGCAAACCAAACACATAATCACACAAAAGCATACTCGGAGGCTCTAAATAAAGATCTGCCAAAGCAGCAGAGACCTCCAAAGCAGATACCCAAGCAGCCGCTACCCCAAAACAAAACACGTGCAACACATATCTCACAAAGCCAGTGTGCCAAACAGTCACAGCCCTTAAGACTAAACAACACACCTGATACACTTGTAATAGGTGACTCTATCGTCAGGCACACTGACGTCCCGCTCACCAGGCTGAACAAGGAGAGGGTCACGGTCAGCAGCCTGTCAGGTGCTAGGATCCGCCACATAACACAAGCACTCAGGTCACTCCAAGGCAAGTACAAATATGACTCAGTCATTGTCCATGCTGGTGTGAATGACCTGAGACGTACCTCCCTGGACTACATGAGAAGAGACATAAAGGAGCTCTCTGAGCATGTAGCCCAGGCCGGTATGACCCTGACCTTGAGTAGCATCTTACCCTCACCAAGAATGATGCCACAATATGAAGACAAGATGATCAATTTCAACAATTGGCTTAAGTACTGGTGTCATTCAAAGGGGATCCAATGCCTGTCAGCTTGGGATGATATGCTCGACAAGCCACGATGCTTCGCTAGGGACGGCTTGCACCTGTCACCCTGGACTTTCGGATATTGGCAAAGGCTCTTGCTACCCCCATAGTGCCTTTTTAGGCAAGGGTCAAAAGACAAACCCACCTCCATAGGTATCACAAGGGATAAGAAACTAAGAGTAATGCTACTCAACGCCAGAAGTCTAAACCTCAAGATGCATGCACTCGAAACTCTCCTTAGCATGGAGAACATCGATATCTGTGCAGTAACAGAAACCTGGTTCAGGGCTCCCGAAAGCACCCCAGCACTACCAGGTTATACCTCATACCATGCTTTTTGGCCCCAAAACTTGGACCGAACCACAAAAGGAGGGGAGTATCGATATTCATCAAAGATACCCACACCTCCAGGTTGGTGGCAAAGCACGAAGCATCAGAGACTATCCATGTGCAACTAACAGTGGGTAAAACTGCCTTCCAGTTTATAGCCTGCTACAGACCACCCTCCCAAACCCAGGAACCCCACTCGGCCTTCCTGAGAACACTGGAAAATATGAAGGTCTCTCCAAACACCATTATATTGGGCGACTTCAACTACCCAAACATAGACTGGGAGCATTACTCTAGTTCCAACACCCTAGCCCAAAGGTTCCTAGAATTTATAAACTCAAATGCTATGGAACAACTTGTTACCACTCCCACAAGAGGGGAAAACATACTGGACCTGATCATCACCAACATGGGGACTCTATGCTCCAGACCAGAAGTGTATCCCTCACTGGTAAGATCAGACCATAAACTAATCTCACTGGATAATCACATCCCGACCCCACCCCCTGCCCAGAAAACCACAGTGAAAACTTCTCTAAAGCAAATTTCACACTCCTCAAATCTGAGGTGGAATCCTTCAAAGCCCCGGCCTGTGGAAAATACGCCCAGACGGCAGAATCCTTTATAAGCGCATTCTATGAACACCTTCAGGGAACGCATGGATCATGCGATCCCAAATAAAACCAAGACCCAATCCTCCAAAGCAGACGTCCTGTCTGGTGGACCCCAGCCATAAGCAAACTATACAATAGAAGGAGGAAGCTACTAAATGATAAAGCAAAATCCCAAAAGGGAAGGCATCACTGATCAGTATTAGCAAAAACTACGGGCACACATAAAATTGTCTAAGGCCAGCTTCGAGAGAAAAATTGCACAGGACACTAAGGATAATCACAAGGCTTTCTTTAGTTATGTTAGGAACCTGGATGGTAATTCCCAGATATGCTCAGAATTAGTCCAAAATGACAAAAAATACACCGAACCCACAGACATTGCCAAAATCCTAGCTGACAGGTTCAGCGCAAACTCCTCCCTCCCCACCAAAAGGGCAAATATCTATCCCAGCAGAGTGCTGCCCCCCTGACATCTCAGATGCTCAAGTAAGAGCCGCCCTCTCCAAAGCAAAAAACACAGCATCAATGGGACCAGATGGTGTCCCGGGCCCTACATGAACTCAAAGAAGAGCTAAACCCAAACATAAAACTACTGTTCAATCTCAGCCTTACTACAGGATATGTGCCCAAAGAGTGGCGTACAGCAACAGTGGTCCCTCTCCATAAAGGTGGTGCCTCAACGGATCCTGGAAACTATCGCCCCATAAGCCTGACTAGCTTGGTCTGCAAAGCTATGGAAAGGATCATCATGGACCTCATAAATAAAGATATTGGAGACCTACAAACACTGGATCCTACCCAGTTCGGCTTTGTTAAGGGCAGATCCTGCCTCTTAAACCTGGTTGATTTCTTTGAAACAGTCACCAAGGCCATTGACGAGGGGAAGGTGGTCCACACAGCCTACCTGGACCTCGCAAAGCCTTCGATACAATACCCCACTCGGGCATTATAGATAAGCTCACCAGCTTAAATATAAACCCCTATGTCACTAGATGGATTGCAAACTGGCTCAAGGACAGAACCCACATGGTTATAATTGTTGGAGCCATGTCAGACTCCAAACCAGTTACAAGTGGTGTCCCACAAGGCTCAGTCCTGGGACCTCTCTTGTTCGGTATATATTTCTCGGAGGTACAGGCCAACACGGAAGGAATGTGGCTGACCAAGTTTGCAGATGACTGCAAACTGGGCGCCATAATCGACTCTCCAGCTGACACAAGCATCCTCCAAAAGGGCCTCATAGAAACAGACAACTGGTGCCAGAGCCATGGCCTCAAGCTAAATGCCAAAAAGTGTATAGTCATCCCTTTGGCAAAACAAAGTGCCCACAAATTACCACATAGGTGGAAATCCATTAAGTACAGAATTAGTAATTAGGGACCTGGGGACCCAAGTTGATAGCAATCTCTCATTTGACAACCACGTGGCCAAAGTGGTTAGAAAAACATTTTATATAGCCCACCTATTCATGAAGGGATTCACATCTAGGTCAGGGGAGGTCATCGTGCCTCTTTACTCATCCCTCATCAGGCCCATAATTGAGTATAATGCCCCTTTTGGGATGTACCTTACCAGACACCTGCAGCAACTGGAAAGACCCCAAAAGTACCTCACCAAGAGGATCAAAGGGCTCAAACAAATGCCATATGCTGCCCGGTTAAAGAAACTCCAGCTCTACTCAGTGGCATACCGCCTGTTCAGAGGCGATCTGTGCCTGACGTATAAAGCCATGTCCAACCCGGAATTAATGGACATGCTGCACCTCAGAAAATCCAAATCCCATCGAGCTACATGCTCGAGAGACTTGAACCTCAGCACTGAAATAAATAGGACATGCTGGAGGGACAGATTCATAACCCAGAGGCTCCCTTCACTCTGGAATAAAATCCCAGTCCAGGTTAGGCAGAGTCCCTCATTGACTCTCTTCAAGAGGAATCTTGATGAGTGGATGGGAGATCATAGGTTTACCCCGGGTATCACTTCTGTGTCACTGTTAGATAGAGGCACAGTATACTAACCTCAAAAAAGGGCATAGCAAAATAAATTTAAAATGGGTGGCGAAAGCCAAACACATTCTGGCTAGGCTTATCAATGCCCTAGGGCAGATAGCCTAGTATGAACCTATGAACCTATGAACCTAGGGATCCCCAGGACTTTCAATCTGGCAATGTGTTTACCTGCCAAGATATAATGAAAGCAAGAGGGAGGCTTCCAGTTTACTAAAATCATTCTCTTGTATGATGCAAGCATTTGTTTTGGCCCATAGGGAGTTCAAAAGTATTTGATATAAACAAGTTAGAGTTAATACTTTATTCTCCGACAAAATACACTCAGGAGGAGAAGTTAATTATGAATTACATTCTATTTACAATAACATTGGTTCAACAAAAATGGAGTAACAGGGCAAGGTGTCTTATATAAGAGATCTACCATTGGTGAGTTCCGAAGATTATTCTTGTGAATGTTGAAGTTATTTGCCTGGAGTTTATATGAATGTTTTTTTTTTTATTTTTATTGTGATGCATTTTGATCAATAAACAAGATTTTTAAAAAATACTCTTCATGTAATCCAACTTTGTCACTTTGGGTATGGATAGCATGGGATGAATTAATCAGCCTTAATCTGCTTCTAGAACTACCAGCCACCACAAAAGCAGAATTCTTAACATGTTTAAAAATTATCTGTTACAGCTTAGCAATTCCAGCATCTTCAATAGTCAACTAAAGGAGTTTTGCATCACTTGTTATACATATTTAATATCTTAATGGCTGAGAAACAATATGTAAGAAAATAAGAGCATATGTTTTCAACAGCCAAAAACTTCTTATGAAATTACATTGATCATAGGCTGTCTAGCAAGTGTCCCAGGAAGCAGAAATATATATGTGTATTTTACACACACACATAAATATATATATATATATATATATATATATATATATATAGATATATATATATATATTTTTTTTTATTTTGCATTTGTTGACCGGGATAGTCTGACTGGATACATCACCATTTTCAGCGGAGGCCTGGAGAGAAAACTTCCAAACATACAAACAGATAAAGACAAGCAAGTCACAGTATATGCACAAACATATTGCATTAACATACAAGTTACAGTCTCACACTTCAAGCCTATGAAGAATACAGTTTATATTCAGAAATATATACAAATATGTTTCGGTTTCTCTTATCAAACCTATAGGTGCAGCTATAGCCAGAGTATCTGCAAAGATGTTAAAGTTTCTGTTTTCAAACCTTTTAGTGTAAGAGGTAAGTCTTTGTGAATAACAAATTGCAGGGATATGGAAGTAGATATGGAAGTAGAAGAGGCTTTAGTCAGGGTTAGAGCAAGGACATAACTAATGAGTTTTAAAATACTGGGTTACATTTTTATTGAACTGATTAAGGGAGGGGTTCAGAGTAAGGTTAGATGGGAGCGAATTTCAGGTTTTTCCTACTGAATTTGCAAACAAAGATTCTCCAGATAGGTTGTTAGCTCTAACAGATTGAACCAAAAGTTTTGTAGTGGAATTAAGTGGCTTAGCGTTTTTGTAGGGATGGATAATGTTTTTAAGGGAGGCATTTTTTCTGGATGGTTAATAACCTTGAATGCTACAGTAAGTTGATTATATTGAATTAGCCTGGGGAGTTCTAGCCATCCTTAGAGGTTTAGGATTTGACAATGATGTGTCCTGTAGGGAGTTCCTGTGGCAAACCTGGCAATTTGATTGTAGCAGCTAGAGAGTTTGCTGAGATCAGTTTTGTTCAAGTTAGTGAGTATTGGTGAGGCATAGAATAGAATTGAAAGCAGATGGCACGGGCAATGGCAGTCCTAGCTAGAGGGATGAAAAAAGGTTTGCTTTTATATAGGGAGCCAAGTTTTTTTTATTAACTTTTTTTATTAACTTTTTATTTATATATGTATAAAATCTCCTCTTCTTGAGTAATTAGTCTGTTCATTCTCCTTAAGTTGAGAGGCAGTTATGTGGGCTATCATGAGGCAGCCATCTGAATTTTGTGAACTGAGGTCTAAATTGCCATTCCCATGTAGTTAACATGGGGTTTTATTTTTTATTGGTGTTCCATCTCATTTTTCCTACATTCTACTGCTGGATTATGATGTGTGGCATTGCTTAAACAAGAACCTAGTATGCCTTCATAATGGAGGAGGCATACTTGGCCCTTCCAATTAGTGATAAGCAGTGGGCTTTCATGGAGAGTGTGCAGCAGCAACACACATTTTCCCCTTTTATTGTGAGAGTCAGTGTTTAAGCTGACTGAACCACCCCTCTCAACCATGATATAGCTTACTCCCACCTTCACTGGTCAGCTCCTCCAGTACCCGGCCCCTGGGTTATGGAACTATGATATGCCTTTTTAGTATGCCCACTGCATTACCTACTCTTTACAAATAGTACATTTAGTACAAGAAGGAGAATTTAGTACATGTGGTACAAGTACATTTTTTAGACATTACTTTGTCCATTGATGTCTTACATGACTGTTTTTGCTCCACAATTTTTTGCAAAGACACCTTCAGAAATAATTACCTGGATTCCAACAGTCAACATCCCACCTTTATGAAAAAGAATATTGTAAAAGGCCAATATGTATGCATCAGCAGACTTGCAGTGAAGACAGCATGTTTTTTTAGAGAATCTGAAATTCTCAAAGGGCTTTTTTAGAAAGAAACTACCCTGCTGATTTTATCTACTATTGCTTTCAAGTTTCCAGTTGCAGGCATTCCCGCCACCAACCCATTTTAAAGTATGGTTTCACTAACATCCGCAGAAATCAGGGTAACGACAGTTCTTGTTTTCCACTGCCAATCTCTTTGGATTTCAACAACATTAGACAATGTACCACCACAAACTGAAGAGTTATTAATGCTAACCAAGAACTTTGCAGAGCTTTGGGTCCCACTTCCTCATTTTGTTTTAAAAAAACTATGTCGTCTAAATTTTTATTTGAATCTGAGAAAAATGCTACAGTTTGTCAATTCTTAATAATGCAGGCATGTTCTCATGTGGTCATTTTATTTGCTGTAAATATACATTTTAGTGGGAGATCAGCTGTTTCTACCAGCACAGAGTTTTACCCTAAAGTTTAAAGAATTATTCAGTTGTGCTTCCATTTGTATTGTTTACATTGCAATTTGCTCATACTGTGGATCGTTCTACATCGGTAAAACTATTCGTAAGCTAAGTGACAGAATAAAGGAACATTGCAGAGCTATTAGAATCTGACTTTAAAAATGCTTTAGCCAGGCATAGCTCTGTGTGTTCCCAGTTTTCATTTAATTTTTCTGTTCTTGAGAAAGTTGCTGTGCCTTTTGGTGACAGTAATAACTTGTCTGAGGTTAAGGAACTATAGTGATAAGTCAGACTGCATGCTGACTCGCCCCTGGACTGAATGGTAACAAAACAATACATTTTACTTTGAATTTTGTATTTTCGATTTTCAGTTCGCGATTTTGGGTATCTTCTTGGATTTTTTTCTGGTTCAGTCTTCATTTTTCCAAGTCTGTGTTGCTGAGTGGTAATTTAAGCATAAAATGTTTTCTTAAGTGGAATAGATAACTCATGACATCAACATTGTGGGTGGAGCTTTCCCGCTTGTCTTTTAGGCTGTTCACTTTAGAATTTTCACTCACTCATATTTGAATACTGAAAGATTTCTGATGCAGTTTGAATAATAAAGAAAGGAAGTGCTCAAATCAGAAATTTGTTTTTCCAATTCTTTTACCTTCCTTCAATTTGAGTTTTTTATGTTATATAGTCTTTGCAAATGTTTTTCAGTATGCAGTATACAAACCACCATCGTCCCACTTACAACATTATAACATTCTTAGTAAAGGTCTACATAAATTTGGAAACAAACCATGATATTAAGATTGCCCTTATTCAAGAAACACATTTCCATCAATGTGAACTAAAAAGTAATAAAAAAACAAAGAACTGCTCTATGGCTTTTCTAAGGTTTTGTATGCTACTTAATATAATTAGCTACAGGAAAACATCTAAGATCATGAGCTATAATAGTTACCTACCCATCAAAGTTCAATTTGTTCAGTGGAACATATTTATTTATTATTTTATTTATTCCAGTTTGATAACCGGGGAGGTCCACTGGGCTCGGGGCCTGTTTTCAGTGAAGGCCCGGGAGGAAAGCTCCAACAATACATAGTTACATGAATAATTACTAAGAAACTTTGCATTACTGACAAATAAACAGGTAGCATTCATAAAGAAACAAGCAGTTACAATTTTGTTTAGGTATAAAAGACAGGCAAATGGCCTTGAGGCTAGATTTTACAGTATAGTTATATATACATAATAAAAATGAGCAAGGTTAGCTAGGTGTGTGGTTAACCAGGAGTAAAAGTGGAGGAGACCTTGAGAGGTATAGGGTGAAGAGTACAGTTGCATTTCCTGTTTGAGTAAAGGTGAGAATGAAGAAGAGTTTTAAAGTTTTCGAGGTTATCGCAGGTCCTAAGAGTGGAGGGAAGAGCATTCCATTTTTTGGCTAAGGTAAAGGAAAGCAGAAGTTGACCAGCTGGGCAATTGGGTTTGTGGATGGTGAATAGGTTTTGATGGGTAGATCTAAGTGTTCTATGGGGAGTATATGGTTGTAGGATATTGGATAGTGCAGGGCACTTGGTAGGTTGGAATAGTAGTCTATAGGCAGTCGTGATTTGGAGAAAGTCAAGTTGGTTATGGAGTTCAAGCCAGTTTAATGAGTGAAGGGAGGAACAGTGATAAGAGGAAGATTTGACTTTGGTAGCAAACCTGGAGATTTTATTGTAACATATTTCTAGTTTGGAGGATAAATTGGTAAGCAGTGGGGCACCATACAGTAGAGAGGGAAGGAGATAAGTAGTGGCGAGAGTTAGTCTGGTAGCAGGAGAGAGGAAGTGGTTGTTTCTATAAAGTAGGCCGAGTTTTGTGAGGGTTTTCTTTATGTTTAGCTGGACGTGAGTATTAAATTTTAGGTGTTCATCAATGGTCACGCCAAGAAGTTTGGCAGAGGGAACGACCTCTAAAATGGAGTTGTTATGGCTGATTGTTTGGAATGAGTTTTTATCAATGGGGAGGACTTAGAAGGAGAAAATAGAAGGATTTTAGTTTTGTTAGCATTTAATGAGAGGTTATATAGGAGCATCCAGTTTTCAGTAGTAGAGAAGGCTGTTGGTGTCAGTAGTTGGAGATCTGTTAAGTAGGAGGCGCAGCAGATCAAAGTAGAATCATCAGCATATTGAACAATTTTAGTGTTGGGTATGGCCTTGTAAAAGTTGTTAATAAAGATGTTGAATAGAATTGGGCCAAGTATGGATCCTTGGGGTACTCCAGTGGGGGTAGGATGGAAGGTGAAGGTGCCCTGGCCCCATTTCACAGACTGGGACCTGTCGGAAAGATAGCTGGAGAACCAGGAGAGAGTTTTGTGGGAGAGATTGAGATTAGACAGATGATTTAGAAGGTGATTGTGGTAGATGGTATCAAAAGCTTTAGATAAGTCCAGCAGAACTGAGGATACTAAATTACCAGAGTCACGGGCTAAATTAACAGTATGTAAGAAGGAGAGAAGGGCGGTGTTGGTACTATGTCCTAGGCGGAAGCCATGTTGGATAGGAGAGGGTAGCTGGTGTTTGGTAAGGAATGGAAAGAGCTGAAGGTGGATGCATTTTTCAAGGAGTTTAGAGAGAGGGGAAAGGATGGCTATGGGGAGGAAATTAGATACATTACAGTTTTTGCCACCTTTGTAAAGTGGAAGAATATATGCAGAGCACCATAGTTTGGGTACATAGGTTTCAAACAGGGATCTATTGATCAGGATGCTAATAGGGAGAGCAATACCATCAGAGGCTATTTTTAAGAAGGAGGAGGGAATGTTTTCGGGGGCATTGGAGCAAAGCTTTAGTTTAGATAGTAGTTTCTTTATTTGGTAGGTGGAGATGGGTTTGAGTTCAAAAGTAGGGGGGGAGAGGAGGGAGAGGATGTTTGGTTGGGGTGGAGGTGAGGGTTGTTGTTGGTAAAGGTCTTAGTTAGCTCAGCTATAGAAGTGGTGAAGAAGGTGTTGAATAGTGAGGCAATTTCAAGGTTAGATTTGCTGGTGTCGGGGCAGGGATTGTTTTTAGTACCTGGCCTAAGGAGAGAGTTGATAGAGTTCCAAAATTTTTTTGCATTTTGATGTAGTAGGACTTTTTATAGGTTAGCACTAAGCTAACTGCTCTTGTGAGCCATTTTAAGCCTTGCCAATTATCCTTTGTGAGACTCAAACCCTGCACCTTGTGTTTGTAAGGCAAACACCTTAACCATTAGGCCACCCTCTTTGATTTGTTGTCTTTGATAACTTGTTTTTTGGCAAGGTTTCTTAGTTGTTTGTGTTTAAGTAAGATGTCTGGTTGTTTAGTTTGGAGGTATATTTTCCAGGTTTTATCTCTTTGTAGCATAATCTTTTTGGTGTCTTTAGTAAGCCATGGGGTGGTCTTAGTTTTTACTCTTTTTGTTCTTACTGGAGCTAGGGAGTTAAGGACATTTAAAAAAGTTGAATTGAAAAAGTCAATGGCTGAGTCTAATAGAAGAGTTTTCAGGGGGTTCCAATTGGTATTCCTGCATGAATCAGAGAAAGTAATAGGGTTAAAGTTAGAGAGGTTCCGAGTGTGGATAAACTGGTGGAAGTGTGTGGGGGAGGTGAAGTAAGCTCGATGGGTGAAGGCAGGGAGGTAGTCTCCTAATGGGTCTGGTATGACAACAGACTGTATCACTTTATTGGGATGAGATACTAGGATCCAGTCTAGTATGGAGCCTGGGGAGTTGGTTTTGTTGGGTCTAGTGATGGTGTTAGTAAGTTGGGTGTAGTTAAATAGATTGATTGACATGGTGGGGTTAGGTTTGTTGATTTTGTTCCAGTCTATATTTACATCACCCAATATGTAGGTTTCCAGTTTAATATTTGAGGAGGCCCAGGACAGGATGTCTTCCAGGGTGTTGGTGTTGTCACCTGGAGGAATATAGAGGGAAATTAAGGAGATGCTTTTATGATTGTTAATTTTTAAAAGGCCTGCTACAAGTTCAGCATTATTGAAAGAAGGAATGGGATTAGGATATTCATCTCTAACCATACTCACTACAGCATACCTCAAGGCTTACATGTGACCCATTCCTCTTAGTGTATTTGTTAAAAAAAAGACATTCTCTGTGTTGATAATTCTGCCCTTCATATTCTCCCTGCTTCAGTATGCATCTCAGCAAGTGTAGCTAACATTCATCAAGCTGCTGATCTAGCAAAAGCCTTTACTCACATACTCACACATACATATAGATAGATACATACACAACCACACACACACACACACACACACACACACATATATATATATATATATATATATATATATATACATTTTTTTGTCCTACTCCAAGTGAGTATTAATTCTCTTTGCTGGACCCCCTACTATTCCCATTAACTATAAATTTCCATTAGACATTTGAGCTGGGCGGAGAGACAGAAAGAAACTGTCATCCACCTTGAAAACAGTGTTTTCATTATTTAGCTAAATCCTCATGGAGAGGCTTTGACTTCCACATTTGCCTGTTTATGGCAGCTGTATGCATGCAGCTATACATGCAGCCTCAGGTTTGTAGTTCTACACAATGTAGAGGAAATCACAAAAGTTACAATTTTCCCCATGGATGTACTGCAGCCCTCTTCTAACATGGGCAAGCCGGCAGCTACTGCTCAGTTCTCACCTGTCCTTTGCCAGCTCTTACTTTTGTTGGGCACTAGTCAAGCTGGGGTCATTTTGAACAAAAATCAGGGTTTTATAACTGCTGACCAGAGCTGCTGATTGAACATCTATAGTTCTTAAATGCTAACAAAATTAAATGCTGTCTTCTTGCACTTAATGTAAGCATTCTTGATATACCCAGCAGAGGCAACAACTATCCCTTGAGAATGGAACTTGTTCCCAGTGTCAAATAAGGAGATCAGGATTTCACATCTGCTTCATATACTGATTCAGGAATATCTGAAAACTAGAAAAATGCTAAGCTCTTTGTTCAGTCAAATCTGCTTTGACAACTGAAACTCAGCCATAAGTGGCTTTGTCTCTCTTTTGTATCAGATTGCTATATGGAAGATTATAACTTGCTTCCTCTCCTTATCATAAAGCAAATAACAGCAATAATTTGATACCAGAACTTACAATTTTGCTTCCATCCCACCGTACACATACAAAAATATCACCTGCTACCTGGAATCAACTTATAGTGGATGTGCAGAAGGATTTCATAACACTTGCATCTTCACTTATTATACCCATCAAATTTATCAATAATGCAATTGTTATAGAGAAAACTGATAGCTGCACCACTCTATTGCTTATTTAAGACTAGATGGTAACCTGCAGCTAAAATCTATTCACTTTTTAAATTTATTTACCTCTTGTTGAATCATGCATTCCATTTCCAGCTGGGAAGTCACACCAAAGACTACCAAAAATGCAGTATTATACTTTTATTCAACTGACACAAATCATTATTTTATTAAAATTATTATTCTGTTTATGAATTATAATGATGCTTTATGTAGCAGATGTTTTGAATGTCATTCAGTAACTATATCAATATAATGTAACAGTTGTTAATGCCTATACCTGTTTTTGCATCTGTGTGTTCTGCATACCTAATTTGAGTTATATTTGTGTCTTTCGGCTTTTCCCGGTTTTTGAGTTATGTAAGATGAAGATTTTCTCCCTGGGCCTCCAATGCAAACAGGCAAATTACAGCAATAAAGAGAAACAAGCAAAACAGAGACTGTCTAATACAAGAAAGTGAAGGCTGTCAATTTTTCTGTAAATGTGAAACTCAAATTAATACCTAGATGGAAGATAGTTTAAAAAAAATAGCTATGTCAAAAAAAGTGGACATGATGTCAAAGGTGTATATGACAGCTTTACTAGCCTGGAACAAGATTCTAGAAAGAAAATGATACAGAATGACATATCAATGAATCAGAGATAGATGATAACTGCTTGTTAACCAGGCAGGCCAAATGGACACAGTCCTTTTTCATAAGTGACCTTAGAGCTATGTCTAGTTAAGCAACTTGCTCAAGATTATGCACTAGGCAGATATGGGGATGAAACTCTGTAGATGTTTTTATGATATTGCATGTACCTTTGCAACCTCCTTTCCATTTCCTACCTTTCTGGTTTTGTTATTCAATGTTGTACTTTATGTAATTATCCATCCAAGATGCTTCTGGAAAATGTCAGTATGGATCAGTGCTCTACCCCGGTTAGCAAACAAACAAACAAATAAATATATTTATTTGCCTACACTGCTCAACAGGAAGCAAGAAAAATATTCTATTTAAAAACCAAAGTCAACATAATTTACCCCAAAATACTTGTTATACCATTTGTTGCCGAAATCAGGGAATGCGTGCCTTCTCTAACAAGTCAGATTCTACAATGAACTTGCACTGTTTTGTGTGTGTGTGTGCGTGTGTGTGTGTGTGTGTGTGTGTGTGTGTGTGTGTGTGCACGCGTGTGTGTGTGTGTGTGTGTGTGTGTGTGTGTGTGTGTGTGTGTGTGTGTGTGTGTGTGTGTGTGTGTTTAATACAGCTAATACACTTGGAGAGATGTCATTGTTTGTTTTTGATTGTACACTGTGTCACTGCACTGTCACTTGAACATCCATTATCCATTAGGACAGTATCAAGATTGGTAGAATGCACATTTGCTTTCATCTACCTTAAATGTTGGCATGTGCATTCCACAAAATTCAGTCTCAGTTACAAAGTTAAAAGCATGCCATTGTCATTTTCATATGTGTGCATTGTCAGCTGAAGCATGCTGGCATGCATTTAATTAAACATGGAGGTCTAGATATACAGTACAGAGGAGACATTTTATATTGTGTTCTGAAAAACACATTAACAGGATAAATTCCAACAGGATGAGGCAAGATTCCAGTGCCTCTGTCAAAAAAGGGCCTTGATTGATCAGCATGGTATACATTCTCAGCCTCCAAACTGACAGATGATTATATGCAAAGACAGTTGGACAAAGAGACTTATAGGTAAGCACACTTTCAGCTGGCATAATGGTTAAGGTGTTATCCTTACAAACACAAGATGCAGGGTTTGAATCTCACAAGGGATAATTGGCTAGGCTTACAAGGGCAATTAGCCTAGTACTAACCTATGAACCTATGCTGATAGCATTGTTAAAATAACTACAGAGGATAGATGGTCCCCCAAATGCCACAGTATATAATTTTGTGATAAAGGCTAAGAGAAGGGAAGTTTGGACAGCTATGCAATTGTATAGAAATTGAAAAAAAAATGAGTATAACTTGTAAGAATAGATGACTAGTCATGAATTAGAATATTTATTTTCCACATGTGACTGAAGTTTCCAATACAGAAAACACTGTAGTACATGGAGTGCTAAGATTATACTTCAATATCAGGACAAAGATCAAGTTAACTTCCAGACCACAGGATCCAATCACAACAACACTTGGAGAGGGAAGGGTGCTTAACAATTGTTCAGTTTTCCTTAAGTGGTGTTACTATCCAGCCTTATGCTAAGGGATATGAACAGACAGTGCCAAGAGGCCAGGAGCAGCAGCAGTGTAAGTTAAAACAGCTTCACTTCTGCTTACTGTCCAAACAAGTACAAAGTTTAGATGTTAATAAGCTTTTACATAGACTGTTTTACCAGTCTCAATTATCACTTCTAATACATTACTCCAGAAGTTCATATCCAGTAAAATATTCTGTTTCACCCTTCATTATAGATCAGAATTTTGCATACATTATATATAATAAACAAATGTCTTTTATTTATTGAGGCACATTTGTCAGAGGAGGAAGATATGTTACAAGTTTATTGAATGTTACTGAAGAATGATGTTTAGTGCTGTTACTAAACATTTTCATTTTAGTAGCATATATCTGAAACTAAAATGATGTCATCAGAGTGACATTATCACCGTAGATATGTTGTATGCTGCATCACTTTCCCTGTTTTACTTAACAATGTTACATTTATTATTTACACACTAAATGAGAGACAACTATTCGTGTGTCACCTTTAACATAACATTTGAAGTAATGATTGCAAAGTTCTGTCTATCCAGATAACCTAAGCCCGCTCCTCTAAACTAGTTAGATACTTTACAATATACTCAGTGAAAATAAACAACAAACACTTATCAAACAATCTTATAGAAAAAAATGTGAAACCTGTACCCCTTTTTATAAGTGAAACTGCAAAATAGTTACAATCATTGATTTACTTATATTACTTGCATGCTCCCCACATTTATTTGTTTTAACTATAAAGAAAAAAAGTAGGGTGAAACTATGTCCTAGTAATCAATTATTGTGTATCCTCACTCCACAGCTGGGTTCATCAGAGTTTTGTTCCTCCTATAATTATAAAACAAAAAACTTTAGATTAGTCAAAAATCAAATGACAAGAAAAAAAAACACTTCCAACAATTTTTGATTTATA